>NC_056745.1:1546744103-1546816603 GCF_019279795.1 Protopterus annectens | reverse complement strand
ACATATATATATGTATACATACATATATATATATATATATATGTATACATACATATATATATATATATATATATATATATATTTATGTATACATATATATATATATATATCTATGGGAAACCATCATTTAAACTGAAATGTTTAAATATCAACTCAGAAAATACCATACTGAAGAAGCCAAAGCACAAAATACTGACTCACTGGAAACAGCTGCGTGACATGTAGTGCAGTCTTGGAGTTATTATATATAGTTAGTGAGGAGTGTGAGCGACAGAGCTCCCTTTGGGGAAAAAAGAAAAAAAAAAGCTTTCCTGTTTATTTTTCCATTGTTCAGTGTTTTGTGTTTCAGTGTTTTAAATGTGATCTTTTGTGGTTGTGTTTCAACTAAATGATTCAAATCTATAACATACATAATCCATTCAGCCACATTAATGCTCCAACAGACATGGACCCAGCTGACATATCCACAGACATACACAGCTCCACAGCACTTACTTGCATAGCAGCTACTACCATATAAATGAATAGATGAACTCTGTCAAAAGACAAGAGTTCATTTTTTCCTCCAGCAGTAAAAATTAAATTGGCAGAGCGATTCTCCCCCTTTATCAAGTTAATCTAGAACTGTGACCATTTCTGGGGGAGAATATGTGACTAAATAGAATTAGCTTAACTGTTGCATTAGCATGCAGCTTCCTCAGCTCCCAATCCCTCTGGGTCTCACATGGATAACAAATGGGCTGTACTATTCTCGCACCAGGGAATGAACAGGTGGACTAATGTAGATGACAGTTGTTGTGTCTTTCGACTTTTCCCGGTTAGGGGTCACCACAGCAGAACTCTGGTCTGCTAATGATTGGCAGTAGATTTTTATGTGCCGACTTGCCAGGCCTGACGCACAACCTTCAACGAAGGCATGCCCATTCACGCATGTCTCCACACAGAAGGCGCTCTAGCTGAGAATCGAACCAGACAGCGTCTTACTATGAGGCGACAACGCTACTGCAGCACCACCACCGCAGTACTAATGTAGATGACAGTGACAAGTTAAATAGTGAATTGAAAAGACTGGACAAAAAAAATAGTGGTAGTAAGCTGAACAAGGCTGACTAGATGTCTCTATCCAGGGCAACAGTTCCCAGATCATCCTGCGAAATCCCAAGGAATTGTCTAGTGTGTCTTCAGTTTGCCCTGGGCTTCCGCGTAGTGGGCCTAGCCTAGTACATCTTCTGTGGAAGTGCCCTCTCTACTAAGGAGAAGGTAGCATTACTAACAGATTTTCAGGGATTGCAGAGTTCCTCATTCTGAAATGTTATGAGGCCAGAAATTTTGTAAGGAAACAATCTGCCACTTGTATCTGCAATCTCAGCATTTTAGTCACTACTCAAAACTCATGACACTAAGTCAGGCTAGGGACGCAGATTCATCAATTTTGTCTTTCAACTCAATTTTCACATCTTCCACTGTAACTGCCCACCTGTCATTCACCACATGTAACCTTGTTTTTTTATTTTTATTTTACATTTGTTGACCGGGCTAGTCTAACTGGATATATGTCCATTTTCAGTAGAGGCCCAGAGAGAAAAGCTTCACATAAAAGACACTAACAAACAGAACATTTAACTACAGTTACAGCTTATTTGTTAGACAACAGGTGTTACATGGTAACTTTAGCATGCATGACAGGTAAAAATAGAACAAATAAGATGAATTCTCCCCCACCCTTTGAATGAAAATTTTTTTTTTATAAACCAAACACTGCAAGAAGAAAAAAAGTATTCAGAAGAATGTAGGGGATTCCCAAATCAAAGTTATGAGTAAGGCACAGGAGAACAGACTAGTTATAAACAGAATAGGGCAAATTAGTTGAGGGGCATTAGCTCATAAATAAGACAGAGAGATGCCCATACAGTTTTTCCTGGGTACAATAGGTCCAACTTAGAACATAGGGGTCTTAAACTGGCTATAAAGAGAGTAGTAAATGGTGCTATAGCCCAGGATACCAGGAGGAGAAAAAAATCTTATTCAGGGTTAGTACAGGGACATAGCCAGTGGGATGTAAGGTATAATTTGAGTTTCATTTTAAATAGTGTAGTTGAAGAAAGAGATATGAGTTCACTGGGAAGTAGGTTCCAGGTTTTACCCACAGTGTTAGAAAAAATGGAATCTCCTGCTTTATTTTTGGGTTTTTCTCTAGATACCAGCAGTTTATTTGCTGAGCAGAGGTTTGTAAGATTTTTATATGAGCTGATTAGACTTGTGAGAACTGGTGTGTTACCTGGTTGATAAAGGATTTTATGGTAATAATCAGTTGGTGAAATAGAATTTGATTATGCAATTCCAGCCAGCCCAGTTGGTTTAGATTTTGGCAGTGGTGGGTTCTGAAAGGGGAGCTGGTAGCAAATCTGGCAATATTATTGTAGGAGATTGCCACCTTGTTGAGGTTGCTTTTAGATATATTTGTATATATAGGAGAGGCATAAAAGAGAGATGAGATAAGGTGGGTGTGGGCAATAGTAGTTCTAGCAATGGGAGTAAGGAAGGGTTTAATTTTATAGAGCCTAGTTTTCGGTTAACTGATTTTATTGTGGTGTTGATATGAGTATCATAGTTAAGGCTGTGGTCAATAGTTACACCTAAGAGTTTAGTAGTAGTATCAGGAGATATAACTGTGCCATTTTTAGATTTGATAGTGAAGGCAAATGGGGTGGACTTTTGTGTAGGAGTAAACAGCAGTAGTTTAGTCTTTTTAGGGTTAAGGAGGAGACAATGCTGTAAAAATCATTCTTCTACTAGCTTGAAGACATTTTGGGTGAGGGACTGCAGTTCAGAAGCCCCTGTAGCTGAGGATATTAATGTGGAGTCATCTGCGTATTGAATGGATATAGCTTGGGAGATACTAATAGACAGATCTTTTATAAAGATTGAGAATAGAAGAGTGCCCAAAACAGAGCCTTAGGGTACACCATGGGAGACAGAAGGTGGGAGGACAGAGTGTTATCCCAAAGCACTGCCCAAGTAGGACTTGAACTACTGTAGTGCTTGCGTATCAAGTGAGAGGGACTTAAGAAAATTCAACAGTAGTTGATGGTTAACCATGTCGAATGCTTTTGAAAGATCAATAAAGATAGCAGAGGAAAGGGAGTTACTGTTACGGTTTTTGTTAATGTGGTCAGTAAATGATAGGAGGGCAGTAGTGGTGCTATGGAAAGGTCGAAAGCCATGCTGAGAGCTAGCTAATAGGCTATTTTGGAGAAGGTGGTCTAACAGTTAACGGTGGGTGCATTTTTCTATGATTTTAGCTATGGAAGAGAGTAGGGCAATTGGACGAAAGTATTATATGTGAGACTTTCCAGATGGATGGGATGGTACCTTCTGTTATGGTTCTATTTACTAGGATAGAGATAGGGTAAGCAATAACTTTAGCTGCTATTTGAAGATATTTAGCAGGTAAGAGGTCAGCAAAGGGGGTAGAGGGTTTGAGTTTTTGAAGGAGGGTACAGATGAGGGATGTAGGCACAGACTGGGAGTTGGAAGGTTGGCGGTGAGTTAGTTGAGGAGGAAGGCAAATAAGAGGATACAGGGGGTAGTGAGTTAGCAAGTGACTGGATAGCTTCAGTAAAGAAGATATTAAAGGAATCAGCAATTTGTTTGTAATTCCAGATGGGGTTGGTGTCTTAGATTTGCCTGGATGAAGGAGTCTATTGATACCTGACCAGAATTTCTGTAGACTTTGTTGATTGGTTTGTTGAAGTTGAAAGTAGTATTTTTTTTGTCTAATAGTAGTGATGCTTTAGTAGAATTTCTAAGCTGTTTAAATTTTAAATGATCAGATGGATCTTTAGAAGTACGCCATTTGGTCCAAAATTTGTTTCTAATTAGAATTTTTTGCTTAGTTTCCTTTGTAAGCCATGGAGCAGTTTTGTACTGATTCTAAAAGTACAGGAAGGAGCATGGTAGTCCGAGATTTCTAGGAACTCAGAAGTGAAGTATGCCACTGCTTCCTCCAGTTGGAGGTGTTTTAAGGGTGACCAGTTGCATACATTCAGTTCATTTTGGAAGTGTTCGGGGTTAAAATGTTTACTGGAGCGAGTTGTTCTATAAGTTGAAGGGCAGGGAATATTACTCTTTTGTCGAATTATATAAGTTAATGAGTGATCACTAATGTCATCTGGCATGATGCCTGATGTGTATGTTGGGGACTGAGTATTTATTAGAATCCAATCTAGGGTGCTTTCTTTGTTGGTAGGTTTATGGATACGAGTGGGTGAGGTGATAGTTTGGGAGAAGCCATGTAGGTTTATGTGGTTGATTAGGTTCTCGGAATTACAGGTATTCCAGTCTATATTAAAGTCGCCTAGCAGAATGGTTTCTTGTGGATAGTTAGTGGAAAGCCAGCTAAGGATATTTTCTAGGGAGGTGACGTCATTACCTGGAGGAAGATATGAGCATATAATGTTGATAGCCTTTCAGGTATTTAATTGTAGCTTAGTGATAAGAATTTCAATATTGGTAGTGGATGGTGGGTAAGTATTCAGTAGTGTAAACTGAAGCCCTGCTTTGTATATTAAGGCTATGCCCCCTCCTTTTTTGCTAAGGCGATCCACTCTTAAAATACTATATCCTGGAGGGGTGATTTCATAGTCTTGGTTTGTTGGTTTTAACCATGTTTCGGTTAGGCATAGACTATCAAAGTTATGTACATCCAGTAGGGCATGAAGGTGAGTCACTTTATTATTAACACTTCATATGTTCAAGTGAGCTATGAAGGGGGAGTTAGGAGGCATTGTAGGGGTGAGAAAGGAAGAGGGAGAAGGTCTAACTGAGTTAACAGGACTATTACTGGTAGGGCCAGGATTTGGATGAATTTCACCATCCAGTAGGAGGTGTAGGTGTAGTCTGTATGTGTGAATTAGAGAAAGATTCAGTATGTTATGTGTTCTCTTGACATGGTAGTGTTTATATGCAAAATGAGGGTGGCTGATAAAGCTGGTAGGGATGTTTTTTTAATGGGCTGTTGGGAATTAGATTAGCTAAGATGTTCATAGGCAGTTAGGATATAGGGAAGGGAAAGGATAGGAAGAAATGAGAACAGGAGTAGGGGGTTTGAGGTAAGTTGACGTGGGTGGAGTAGGCATTGTGCTGAAGAAGTTGAAGGTGGAAAGTGAACAGGTGAGGTATTTAATGAAGTGGGAGGAGTGATATAGTATGATGGAATTCCTTTAATGGGTTAAGGGATGGGACTGGATAATGGGGAAGTGGGAGTGACTAGAGAGGTATAAGGCTAGATGCACTGGGGTGGGTGAGAATTGGGGGTAGGGTAGGGGAGCAGAGTGAGCCCGGAGGGCAAACAGAGTGGGTAGAGCAAGAAGGAAAGGAAGCAGGCAGGTAGTGAGGAAATCAATCAGGGGAAAGTGGAAGGTAGGTTCAAAGTGGGGTATACAAGGAGGTAAAGGACTTAACAGAGATGAAGAGGGTTAGATGAATAAAAAATAACAGAAAGAGTGTGGATGGGTAAAGGTGGAATAAGATACAGGTAAGTAACTGGTTAAAACCTAGTTTCTAAGAAACAGTAGGGCTGCTAGGTAGTGGCGGTCCTATGCTGCTCTCTAGTGGTCAATCCCTATGATAGAGCGGGGGGAGAAACAGGAGAGCTGTAGTGGAGAGGAGAGAATAAAAAGAGCAGGGGGGAGAGCATACTGCTCAGAAAAAAAAATCACAGACTTATGTGAAGGCTGTCAGCCCAGCTAGCTAGAATTTCGTAAATAATCCTATGCCATTTGTAAATATTAATATGATCCATAGATCTGTCTTACAAATGTAAGAAAACTATACAGTATGTGTGTGTGTTAAACTGTATGTTATGTGCTGAATGTAACAACAGTGTACCCTGCTGGAGAAGTGCAGAAATGTATATGGGCTATATGCCTATGCAAATGTATGTTTTCATGGTAGAAATTAGAACATACAGAGTTAACTTGCAAACTCTGAGAAAATAAGTAAAGAGTTTTATGATTGTGTTTACCACAGCTAGAAGACAGAATGTCTGCAGCTAGAGTTTCTTTCTACTGTCCTAAGACAGAAAGAATTACTAGGTTTAAAATGCAAAAGTGTTAATTGTTTTACAACTTCCAGTTTCAGGCAAGCTTCTAAGAGATAAGTATTTTTCATAGAGACATGTTAAATTCTGTTAGTATCTGTTTAGCATGGGAACTAGAGGCAGGTGTCAAATAGTGATATCATCTAGCTAACCTGGCAGTAATGTGTACTATTAATTTAAGAACTATCTCAGAGAGAAAGGCTGGGCATTTTGTATTCGTCTCTAGACCTGTAAACATCCATTCAGTACTTGCATTTACTTTGCTCTGTAAATAAGACTTAGATCGTGGAATTTCTCTTAGAGATAGATAGAAATATATTAAGATCAGTCTAGATGTTTTCTGTATATATGCGAGACTGCCCTGCAATGTTGTTTTAAAATATCTCATGTGACTCTGAACTCTGTTGTCACTGTATTGAGTTACTGAGTAGTGTCTTGTTCTTTTATTATTTATTATTAAATATAATTAAACCTTTTAATTGTGGCTGGTTTTGTTTAGAGATATTTAAGCTCTTAGAGTACTTGCATATAGGTTCATAGGTAGGTACTAGGCTATTGGCCCTAGGGCCTATATAAGCCTAGCCAAAAAGGTACCCTGGCTTTCGCCACCCAAGAAAATTATTTTCCTGTGCCCCTGTCGAGCACAGCCACAGAGGTGATCCCCAGAGTGAATTTCCTATTTCCCAGCCAATCATCAAGATTTATCTTGAGTGCTAATGAGGAGCTTTGTTTGATATAGATAGGTAGTTTGTTCCACAGTATGAAGTCTCTGGGACAGGAATCTATCCCTACAGCGTGTTCTGTTTATTGTGGTGACAAGGTTTAGGTCCCTAGAATGTGTAGCTTGGAGGGATTGTGATTTCTTTAAGTGGAGCATATCTAATAGCTCTGGGTTTGACATAGCTTTGTATGTTAGACAGAGATCGACTCTGAGTAGGCGATATGTGACAGAGTAAAGCTGGAGTTTTTTTAGACTGTCTGCTTATGGCATCTGTCTGAGGCTAGTAATATTCTTTGTGAGGTATTTCTGCGGCCCTTCCAGTTGGTATAGATGTCTTGTGAGGTACATACCAAAAGGGATGTTGTACTCTATAATGGGTCTAATGAGTGACGAGTAGAGGGGAACAATGACCTCTTTTCTCCTGGATGAGAAACCTTTTGTGATGAGGTGTGTCATGTAGAAGGATTTCCTGACTACTGTGGCGATGTGATCAAAGGAGAGACTACTGTCCACCTGTGTCCCAAGGTCTCTTATCACACTTTTGGTGTTAAGTAGACTACCACCTATGTGGTAGCTCATGGGTACAGAGTTTTTACCAAAGGGGATAACAATGCATTTTTTGGCATTTCCACTTGAGCCCATGGCTTTGACACCAGGCATCTGTCTCAGTGACGCCATTTTGCAGCATGTCCAGATCTGTAGGAGTTTTGATTATGGTTCCTAGTTTGCAGTCATCTGCAAACTTCATTAGCCAAAGACCTTCTGTGTTAGCCTGTACTTCAGAAAAGTAGATACCAAACAGGAGAGGACCTAGGACTAAACCCTGTGGTACTCCACTTGTCACTGGTCTAAAGTCGGATTTGGAGTCTGCTACTTTCACAGTGTGGGTTCTGTCAGTGAGCCAGTTGGCAACCCATCTTGTGACATAGGGATTTATACCTAGTTTAGTGCATTTATCTATAATTCCAGAGTGGGGGATGGTGTCAAAACCCTTGGCGAGATCTAGATAGGCTGTGTTTACCACCTTATTCTCATCTACGGCTTTGGTGACTGCTTCAAATAAGTCTATCAGGTTTAGGAGACATGATCTGCCTTTTACAAACCCAAACTGGGTGGGGTACAGAGTTTGGAGATTACCAATGTCTTTGTTTATACGTTCTATGATGATACATTCCATAGCCTTGCAGACCAGGCTCATTAGGCTAATGGGGCAGTAGTTCCTGGGGTCCGTGGTGACTCCCCCTTTGGGGAGTGGGATGACTGTTGCTGTGCGCCATTCAGTGGGCACAAAGTCTTAGGTGAGGCTATGATTGAACATGTTGCTTAGGTGGGGTGCCAGTTCATTCTGTAGTTCATGTAGAACACAGCCTGGGATGCTGTCAGGTCCCATGATGCTGTGTTCTTGGCTTTGGAGAGTGTTTTTTTTACCTTAGCAGCCATGATTACAGGAACATTGCATTCTTCCAGTATAGAGATGGGTCTTTTAGGAGGTGAGAGGGGGGTAATGTTAGCAGTGAACCTATCTGCCAGGATGTTGGCAATATCATAGGTTTATAGGTAGGTACTAGGCTATCGGCCTGAGGGCCTACGTAAGCCTAGCCAACAAAGTTCCCTGGCTTACGCCACCCAAAAAAGTTATTTTCCTGTGCCACTGTTAAGCAGAGACACAGAAGTGATCCCCAGGGTGAATTTCCTATTTCCCATCCACTCATCAAGATTTTTCTTGAAGAGTGCTAATCCTGCTTGACATTGATAGGTAGCCTGTTCCAGAGAATGGGAAGTCTCTGGGACAGGAATCATGGTCTGTTTATTGTGGTGACAAGGTTTAGGTCCCTAGACCGTGTAGCTCAGTGGGATTGGGATTTCTTTAGGTGTAGCATGTCCAACAGCTCTGGGTTTGACATAGTTTTATATGTTAGGCAGAGATCACCTCGGAGTAGGCGATATGCTACAGAGTAATGCTGGAGTTTTTGAGACGGTCAGTGTAGGGCATCTGTTTGAGGCCAGTAATCCTCTTTGTGAGGTACTTCTGTGGCCTTTCCAGCTGCTGCAGATGTCTTGTGAGGTACATTTCAAAAGGGGTTTTGTACGCTATAATGGGTCTAATGAGCGTCGAGTAGAGGGGAACAATGACCTCTTTTTTCCTGGATGAGAACCCTTTTAAGATGAGGTGTGTCACATAGAAGGACTTCCTGACTACTGTGGCGATATGACTATCAAAGGATAGACTACTTGTCCACCTGAGTCCCAAGGTATCTTATCACACATTCGGTGTTAAGTAAACTGATGTCTATGTAGTAGTTCAGGGGTACAGAGTTTTTACCAAAGGGGATGACAATGCACATTTTGGCATTGAGCTTGAGGCCATGGCTCTGACACCTGGCATGTCTCAGCGAGGCCCTTCTGTAGGATTTCCACATCAGTTGGTTCTGTACATTTAGTGCCATTGTGCTGTAACTCAGAGCAGATCTGAGTGTAGCCATTGAGATTTTTGACATAGCTATAGAATGCTTTGTGGTTGTCTTTAAAATCAATGGTGATTTTGTTTTCGTAACTAGCTTTGGAGGATGTTTATGAGGGATCTCAGCTTCTTACTGAGGCTGACCAGGGAGTTCCTCCAATCATGGAATTTTACTCTTTTTTGCAACAGTTTCATTCTTCTGTTGTAGAGTTTGTTTATGGCAGGGGACCACCAGATTGCCTTCCTTTTTTGGAGGATAGCATCTTGGTTCTGTTAGGGATAGCATGATCCATGCACTTGTGTAAGTGCTTATAAAGTGCATTTGTGTATGATTCAGCAGTCATACCTCTATTGTCCGTCTGCACAGGTGTCGTGAAGTTTGCCACTTCTGCCTTAAGAAGCGTGAAATTGGCTTTGGAAAAATGCTTTAGGGTGGTTTGCCTAATGGGGGGTGGGGGCAGTATGTGGATGTCTATGGTGATTAACTTGTGGTCGGATCTTACCAACGAGGAATTGACAGTTGGTGTGGAACACTGGTCAGCCATATAGGTAATGACTAGGTCTAGGATATTGTTGACCTTGTTGGGGGTGTGGATAAGTTGATCCAAGGTGCTGGAATTTATGAATTCCAGAAAACGTTGAGCAAAAGAGTTGGTGCATGAGTAGTTTTCCCAGTTAATGGTGGGGTAGTTGAAATCACCCATTGGTGTTGGGTTGTACTTTAATATTTTCCAGTGTATCAAGAAATGAGGAGTGTGAGTCCTGGGGCATGGTAGGGGATCTGTAGCAAGTTACAATTTGGATTGTGGTCTTGCCCAAAGTTAGTTGCACTTGGATAATCTCGGAATGCAGTATGCAGAGCAACTAGCCTGGAGGTGTGGATATTCTTAATGAATATGGACATGCCTCTGCCCTTTAGTGTTTCGGTCCAGGTTAGGTGGCCGAAAGGTGTAGTATGAATTATAGCCTGGTAATACAGGGGTGGTCTCTGGAGCCTTGAACCAGGTCTCTGTCACTGCACAGATGTGGATGCTCTCCATTTTAAGGAGTGCCTCAAGTGAATGCATTTTGAGGTTTAGACTTCTAGCATTGAGTAGTATTACCCTCAGATTTTGCTTGCTTGTGCCTGTTACGGTGGTGATTGTATGTATTTGGTAACATTGTACAGGCCACTCCTAAATAGCCTTCAAGTCTTGGACACACTTACCATTTGGATAATAGTAACACTGCACAGTAGAATTGGTCACCCTTTGTGAAGGGCCTTATAGTAGCAGATAAGAGCTGGTTGGTGGCAGTGCTAAATACCTTTTAGTCTGGGCAGAAGGGGGCATAGCTAGTGAACCTGTGCCAGTCTTCCCCAGGAGTGTCTGTGTGTTTGTATATAGATCAAATCTCAAAGTGTGTGTGTGTGTGTGTCAGCTACTTGGGCAGAGGCACAGAGCACTGGTTGGACAGCGAAGTTCTGGCTTGACCACTTGGCTGAGATCTCAACCCTATAGCTGTGCCAGTGGGGAGTCTTACTGGAGATTTGGAGAAAGAGAGAGAATTCAGCCCCAGACTGATTGTAATCTCTGTGTGCTCTTAAGAGGAATTATACTTTACTGTATGTGTACTTGTCATCCTTCCGATGTGCACGTCCCTCACTGGTGCTAGTAGTGAGGCTTGTAGCTCCTAGATTACTGGGCCAGTGCAGGGGCATCACAACTTGCATTCAGCATTTACAAGAAACAAAGTTAAAATGTTGTTTACAGACTTTATCAACTTGGGCCTAGATGCCACTGCAGAAGGGAAACCAAGCATTATGGCTCAGTAGTAAAGAAATAGAAGCAGTGGAACAGGATGTAAAGATACAGACGGAAGCATTGAAAAAGGCTAAAGCTTTTCCCCTGGGCTTCTGAACCCATGGGATACCACCTATGCCCCTTATGGATAGGGCCAATCTGTAAGATACTCAAGACATGGCCAGAAATCCATGCCATCCTCTTGCCCCTAGGGGACATACATTTTGTAAAATTGGGTTATACTGGCTAAGCTTGAAAGGGCTCTTAATCTGTTAGCCTAGTAATAATTTCTTATAAACCTATGAAAAGGGGTTCCTTGTGAAGTTAGATTGTCCTAGTAAACAAATGCAAATAAAATAAAATAAATAAAAAGACTTACAAATAACTTGAAACACAATAGGGCAACCTAGTAAGTATAAAGTATAGCTCATGAAGTAGACTGAGAAAAATCTTGCTCTCCTTCACTGCAGGTTTTTGCTGCTTCTGTACAGGTGACTGAAAATGTCAGCAATGTTATTTCAATTGACCTTCCACACAATTAAGTGTATCATCTATAAAATGTGTGCATAATCTTAGGTGACAGACAAAAAGGACTGTTTTTTTCTTTAAAGTTAAAATGATTTTTCTATTAATTTTAAAGGCATAAGTTACATCTAATTAAGACCACACTCATCCTCTTGATTTGATGAAATATTTGACCCTCGGAACATGGTGATTAAACACCGATACTGTGAAAAAGACAAACCAGTTAAGCAATTCTATAGTGCGAGACCTGATCTTAGCAATTGTTAAGCACCCCTGCTTCAGTTGTTCAGATTGGGTATTACCAGTACTGGCCAGCAAATGAGAGCAGCAGAATGAGAAACAAATTTGTTTTTGCATGCTGTGTGTGCCAGTAATGTGTCCCTGATGTTCTGTAACATAAGAGAAATGTGTTACATTGTCTTTCTCTCAGTGCTCACTAAGTGCTTTAAGGCTTTGGAAGCTGACAAAACACTTAGAATTTTTTTGTTTGCCTATAACTAGTAGTACATGGAGCAGATAAAGCTCCATGTACTACAAATAATTATGTTTGGGTCTCTGATCTTAACTCTTTATTATGCGTTCTTGACATGGATGCCAAGATTCACCTCTCAAACTTCTCTCTCTCGAGGTGAATTTCTTAGTATACATGTCGTGAACACATAATAAACCAGTTATAATTGCTAACCCAGTCATAATCCCCTATATTACTTAGGTACATTACTGGCTGCAACAGGGTGTATATTAAGCTCTTATGAATTTTTGCAGCTCAATATATGTAAGTACTGATGTATTTAGTAGCAATACTGGATATACAGCAAACGTTTATGTATTCATCAGTGTTACTTTATAACAAGCTTGTAGGATTGCACTAATCTGTAAAGACATTTTACATCACTTAAATGTTCTAACAAAACTCTTGGACAGTAATAATTTCTTAAGACTGTTTTATTATTCTTGATCCTGCCTATATTTCTCTTTTGGACAAAGAAATCTAAATCCTGAGATTCTGGCTTACATACCTACTGACATATAGCATATCTGCTTACACAAATTCAACTATCCAGGTTTCCTCTTAACATGAAACATATCTGTTCAACAGGAGAGTGAAGTCTCTTTCTTTACACTGCTCTTAAAATTATGTTGCTTTCTAATAAAATTGTATGGAAAATTGTTAATGCTGTTTGATGGTATACATAAAAAAACCTACTTCATTTTACATGAACACAAAAATGTTAACACTTTGAATTATGTTATCCCTTCCAGGAAAGCCATCTGCAGTTCTCTCTCTTTATCTGCTTATTGAAGCTACTCCCTTTTTACCTGTGTTTCTTTATATGTTACAAGTTTAACTTCTCTTAATCTTAAGATTCCAAGATCAAGATATGATGACAGGAGTGACTGAAAACCCATACTGGCTTTATTTTCAGTCACCGCCACATAATTTTCTGTTATGCCAGCTTCTACAATTCCCTCCTGGCCGGAATCTTATCAGATGTACTTACATATCATGACCACATTTTTACAGACTTAAGCTGTAAACTCCACACCTTATTGAAGACTTTATTTTTACCCTTTTAATTTAATCATCTTTGTTTCATTATCTGTTGTTGTTTTGGGGGTAAAGTAATTTTATTTTTCAAAACAGTTGAATTATTTTTACATTTCCACAAACATGTCCAATAATTGGGCCTTCTCATCTGTACTGAATCAAACCAGAAGCTGTAAAAACAAAAAAAAAAGGGAAACAGCCTTTAACAAAACAAGGTCAGTGCATCACATGAGCCAGATGTTTAAAGCTCAAACCATGTGTTACTATTTCCATGTCCACGAGCAACTGTACAGAGTGCTGCTACTAAATTGCTGTGCTAGATGTTGGATAGTTGTTGGTGATAAGCGCATCAAAAACAAAACCATCAGCTCCAGATAAACAAAAGTCAATTATTCATTAAAAAAACAATTATATGAAATAACACATGACTAAAAATGCATAAAACATGACAGTACATACAAGTATTCATATTACTGGACTTCCAAGATGGCTGTAAATTGAGTAACAGCTTAGTTTTAGCTCTCCCAGTGTGAAAACAGAAACTTAACACAGAAAGCCAGTGGACCTACATTTCTGGATAAACCTAAGTAACTGGCTAGTAGGTGCACTGCCTGGATGCCAGGAAAAAAGAAATACAGAGGACCTGAAGGAAAATCAGCTACAAAAGGTGACAAAAAAAAACACCGACTGGAAAAAGTAATATAGCTGTTCAACAAAAAGTAGTGCAAACTCCAGACCTGACTTCCAGTAACCTAAAGGAAAGTATAAGGGAACTGCACCCAGACCTGACTAAAATAAATGAACACTAATGGAGTATATCAACTCAAACAATGAAAGGCTGGAAAAAATGGAAGAAGCTTTAAACAGATATTCAGATAAGGTGATAAAACTGCAAAACTCAATGGTCAAAATAGGTTCATAGGTGTTTAGTAGGCTAACGACCACAAGGGCCTTTTTAAGCCTAGCCATGCTTCCCAAATCTCTGACAAGTTCTGATACTCTTGATAAGTGTAAGCATGGGCCTGGGAGAAGAACCATTTACAGGTTACCTGTGTCCATTAGAAACATAGGTACCAAACCAGGGATGAAGAAAAGCTTGGCTGAGTATGAGACTGCACAAGAAGAGAGGTTTCAGAAATAACAGAATTAGAGAACACAGCATGTACTAAAACCTGAGATCTTCTGCTGTACCCCAGAAGTTGGAAGGAACATACTGTATTAATTTTATTAAAGCACAGATAATCAACTGGACTGGTATTCCACAACAGCAGTTGTTAATTGAAAGGGCACATTATGTGTATGCTTGAAACCTGACTATGAGAAAACAACCTAGACCTTTAACAGTAAAGATGCAATCTTACCAACAGAAGGAGTTCATTCTGACAAAACTGTAGCAGAAGGACAAAGTACTAAAAGTGGGAGATAGCAGAGTGTTTGTGAAGAATGACTACTCATTTACAGAAGGCAGAAGAGGAGTAAATGTATTCCATTATTCAGGGAATGTTGAGAATCAGGTGTGAGATTCAAATTGCTGTACCCAGCTAATATTTTCCCTGGAGGAATAAAATAATTTTTCATGAAGTACATGCTAAGGAAGAAATATAAAAGTGTGTCTAACAAAAAGTGAGTTGTGAAACAAAAAGGGATTCTGCTGCTTATTCTTCTGGTAAAAAAGACCACAGAGTGACTGTGCTAGTGAAACCTTTTCCAGTGTTTCAATGGAAAATGCTTGAGAGAGGGGAAAAAAGCATGAGAGTTGACTAGAAAAATCAAGAGTACATTGGAATTGAAGCACAGGCAGGGTTTGGGAGATGGAGATGAACAGGAATAGAACAAGAAAATCTGGAAATATTGGACTTTCTTAAACTTGTAGGAGACTCTAAAGCATATGCCCTACTTCATGTCATCAATGTTCGGAAAAATACTCGGGGGGGGGGAAGGAAGGAGTTAAATGTAAGTAAAACAATTTCTTAATAGTGCAAGATTTTCTTCGCATGCTGTAAATTTTTTGAGTTATTTTTAAGTGTAATGGGGATACTAATGTAAATAAGTGCGCCTGTTTTTCTTGCCTTTTTTTTTCTTTGTCTCTTCTTCTCTCTTTCTCCATGTTCAGTTTTAAGAATTATAGGCACTGCAATACAAAAAACAAACAAACAAACAAAAAAAAAATAGATCTGGTTCGAACAGCATGACAAAAAAGAAAAGTTACTGTGCTTTTCCCCATTCTTCCATAGGGGAATGACTGGGTTAAGGTCATTAGCTTAATCTAGTACAAGTTTTAACAGAAAGCAAGTACATGAAAAAGAATACTAGAAAAAAAGCCTTATAATATTCAATAAAGCATTTTGTGCCTGCTTTGCATGTCTCTAGCTGACAATCTGATAAAGGGAAATGGCTTGGAGAAAATGTTTTTTGAAAGCATTCAAGTGAATTTCCAGCTGAGAGAGCTATAAAGATAAGACAAAACCAGATAACACTTAACAGAATCACAGGTGGTACCATGCATCTTTGCGTGGATAACCTTTCTTTTAGGTTACCTTAAGGCTGTGTGTGTGGCTGTCAGTTTGGAATATTTGTTCCTATTAGGAGGGCAACACTTCAGTATTTGAAGATGTACATAGTTCTGTGTGTTATTATTAAGTTCATAGGTTAACTGCTCTTGTGGGTCATTTTAAGCCTAACCAGTTACACCCTGTAAGAATCAAACCTTGCACTTTGTATTTGTAACATAAACACCTTAACCATTATGCCAACCTCCGACTAAATGTTAGTACGCATGAGATATGTCTACATAGGTCTGGATTTGAAGTCTCACTCCAATGAACCTTCTACACACAGTAAGGGTGCCTTATCTCTCTTTGCCATGCAAATACCTTTGTTAATAGGTTTTTGTGGTACTGGGAATGTGTTTGTATTTTTGTTTGAGGGTTTTTAATAAAACAAAATGTTCTGTAAGGTGTGACATAGGCTCAAATGGAGATGACATGAAACAACTGTACAAAAGATTAGCCTGCCAAATAGCACATGTATATAACACAAAAGCTGGAACTAGACATTTAACAAAAAAGCTGTTATACATAAAAGGTAGGAATAATCATTTCTCAAGAATATTATGCTTTCTGTAATGTCTTTAAACATAAATGGTCTCACAGATAAATACAAAAAAGAAAGAGTAGTGAACTGTATTAAACATGTAGAGTACAATTAGTTATACTAGAGTAGACACACTTGGAAAGAAATGAACATGTGAATTTGATAAAGAAAGGCTTTCAGAATGGTTATTCAGTAGAATACCTGAGGCAAAGCAAGACAGCAGTACTTATATTAATTAAAAGAGGAGCTTCAATAGTGATAGACAAGAATAAAAAAGACAACAACAGTTGATTTGTAGTGCTAAGGGGCTACTGGCAAGGGAGGAGAATTATACTGGCATGTACTTATATTTCACCAAAAACTGCTACAGTGGAGCTTAAGAAATTTCTGGGAAAAATAATCAGCTTTCAGCAAGAATTATTACATATAGGTGGGGACTGGAATTTGATTTGCAACACTGAAGATGTGTCTGAGGGGCAGAAGGGAATATATAACAAAGGAGGATAGATTTTTAAACAATTTATGAAAATATTTGGCATGGAAGATGTGAATTCAGTACTAGCAGTTCAGAGTGAATTTACATATTATTCCCCAAGATGCAAAAACTGGGCTAGGTAGACAGAATTTACATTCCAAATGAATATATGTATTTAATTGAAGGTCTTGATATGCACCCAATCACTTTTTCAGAACACACACCAATAATCACTAAAAGACAAACACAGGGTAATGAAATAAAAATGAGACACTGGCGCATTCCTACCTATTTGTTGAAAATAAAGGAATTTAAAGAACGGATAGTGGAAATTATTCAGGAGCTATTAGAGAAGATAGACATTTATTCTGAAAACATAGTTAGAGAGTGGGATAAAAATAAAGTGGATTTTAAAAATAGTGTGGAAATAAAAGAAAGGGAAATATGGTTAAGAAGTAACAAGAATTATTTAGAGGCAATGACAAATGTTAAAGTACTGCAAAACAGGGGGAATCTCACAGAACAAGAAGAGCAGCAACTGCAGGATGCTAAACAGAAAATAAAGGATTATTTTGATAATATGCATGATGAGTATGGAAAGATTGCTGTTAAACAACTGTTTTTTTATAAGAACTCTAGAGCACAAAAACTTTTAGCACAACAACTCAAGCAGAAGAAGGTAGAAAGGGCTGTCACCAAGCTTAGGGAGCCTATAACAAGGAAGATAAGGGATCTTGTAGAAGTATTAGAAATATTTTGGAAATTCTATTAAAGTATGTATAAAGCACAGAAACATGGAAATCACGAAAAGGTGCAAATGGAAATGTTTATGGAAGAATTAAATATGCTAAGATTAGAAGTAGAGGAGGGTCAATTACTAACAGGATAGGAGGAGATGAGATAAAAATAGTGATATATAACCAATCACGGGAAAATCCCCAGGAATAGATGGTATTCATGTAGAAGTTTAGCAGCTAGGAGGGAAAAACTGATAAAGATCTGGAAGGTTTTGTTTAACAGTATTTTAAAAGGAGAAGTACCAACATCCTAGAAGAAAGCAATGTTAGCTGTAATACCTAGAGGGTAAAGATCCATCAGATCAGCTTCATACAGGCCCATTTCAATACTAAACTATGATTATAAACGTTATGTTTATAATGGCTAATAGAATGACAAAAGTGATGTCAAAATTGGTAGATATGGATCACTGTGGTTTTGTGGAGGGGAGACAAACATTTTACAACATTAACAGAACACTAATGATCCAGAGGGAAGCAGAATGTAAGAAAATACCACTGTTGTTGGTGGGTCTTGATGCAGAGAAAGCATTTGACAGAGTAATCTGAGACTTTATGAGAATAGCAATGGAAGCATTTGCATTCCTGGTAAAATTATAAGGTTGATTAGGAAGATATATGAGGGATCACAAGTGAAAATTAAAGTGGGTGGGGTCCTCTCTGATAATTTTTGCTTGAGCAGAGGAACCAGGCAAGGGTGTCCTCTCCCCCCTTTGTTACTTGCATTATATTTAGAACCATCTGCAAAGAAAATAATGGACTCAAAAATTCAAGGATATAATTGGTATGTAGTCAACAAAAGCTGGCTCTATTTGCAGCTGATATTATTTTATACCTGACAAACCAGAATGGGACATTGGTGTGTTGTGGAACATGTTGATACAGTTTCATGTCTTTTCAGGATACAAAATTAATGAAGCTAAAACAAAGGTAATAGTGGTAAATTATGTACCCACATACAAACTGATTCAGCAATATGCATATTTATGGGGACATGATAAAATGAGGTACTTAGGAACATGGATTAAAATGATTCTGGTGTGGCAGCTAAGGATATGTGGGAAGAGACTAAACAAAAGATAATACAAAAACTGAGAAAATGGAAGCTGTGTTATATGGATGTCAACAGTAAGGTACAAGCAGTTAAAATGTTTTTACTCCAGACATTTTTTTTATCAACCAGAGGAGAAGTTGTGGATAGTAATTAATAAAGAGCTGAAGGATTTTATCTGAAAGGGGAAGATGGCAAGGGTCAAGTGGGATAAGCTTATTCTTCTAATAGAACAACCAAAAAAGACACTAGGAGCACACTATTTCACACTGAATCAACTACTTTAATAAAACACAAGCAAAGCTTTTGAACAAAGCTCTTTTGTAATGCATAGATATATGCAGGTGAAATCACATTCCTTAAAAACAGTAACCAGCCAATCATATCATGGGGTCAGTTAACAATCACAAGTAGTTAAAGAAGTAGAAAGTACAGTTTTGTACCTACCATAAATGTAGATGTCCGATAGGTATGCATCTGCAGTCCTTACATATGGGTTGTCCTGCCTCAGGCAGCCCTTCGGTCGGCCGGATTCCAAAGTCTGGGTCCGGCGTCGGCTGATGTCGCCTCCTCCCTGACGTCAGAGCGCCTGGGGTATAAAAGTGTCAGCCGACGCCATCTTCCTCAGTTTTTCTTGCCCCAGATGCCAGGTGCCCTCTAAGAAAGGCTAAATTTGGAGAAATGCAAAAAATTCCAAGCATGCACAGTAATATAAAACAAATACACCATAACAGATAACCCCAGCTAGCTTAAAAGGGGGATAAGTACCCAAGAAGTACCACAGAGGGGTAGAAGGGAGGGAAAACCTGACTGCAGATGCATACCTATCGGACATCTACATTTATGGTAGGTACAAAACTGTACTATGTCCTTCAAGGATGCATCTGCAGTCCTTACATATGGGTAGAATACCATAGCCAAGCTGGGGGAGGTAGGACCTAAGAAAAGGATGGTGTAGCTAAAATGCCCTGCAGGACTGCCATAGCAAAGCCTGCTCTGGATCTGGAATATAAAGGTAAATTGTAATGCTTGGAAAATGTATGCACGGAGCTCCATGTAGCAGCCTCTAAAATGTCCTTTGTAGCCACCCCTCTTAAGAAGGCTGTGGAGGTGGCTGTGGCTCTGGTGGAATGAGGTCTAATATTAACTGGCACAGATTTGCCATGGAAAGAATAACAAAATCGAATGCAATTCCCTATCCATTTTGAAATTGTCTGTTTGGAAATTGCTTTCCTTTGAACACCAGCAGCATATGCTACAAAGAGCTGGTCAGTTTTTCTGTAAGCCTTAGTTCTGTCCAAGTAGTAGCGCAACTGTCTGTGAATGTCCAGGGTATGCAAAAGTTTCTCTCCTTTGTTTTGTGGATTTGGAAAAAAGGTAGGCAGGTGAATAGCTTGGTTCAGTGAGACCCTGGATACCACCTTTGGCATGTATGAAGGATTGGTCCTCAATGAGACTCTGTCCTGATGAAAAATAAGAAATGGTTGTACTGCCATGAGGGCCTGTAACTCAGATACTCTTCTTGCTGAGGTTATGGCCAGAAGGAAGGCAGTCTTCCAAGACAGGAACTGTAGTTCTGAAGATGCTGCTGGTTCAAAGGGGGGTAAAGTTAATTTTTCCAACATGAAGTTAAGGTCCCATGTAGGCACTGGTGGTTTCCTTGGAGGGTTGATGTTTTTAATTCCTCTTAGAAACTGCCTTAGCAGAGGATGAGAAAATACAGGTGGATCAGTGTTGTATTTTGCTGAAATTGCTGAAGCATGAATTTTTATGGATGAGTAAGAAAGGCCATTATGGAGCATTTCTGCCAAGTATTCCAGGATTTGAGCAATGTCCATCACTGTCCGATCTTGGCCCTTTGTGGTGTTCCAAGTGTGAAATCTTTTCCATTTTGCTGAATATGCCTTTCTTGTGGAAGGCCGCCGAGCTTCCATGATGATATCCTTTACTCTCTTGAATAGTTTATCCTGGCGAGGAGTCAAGGTATTTTCCAGGCTGTCAGCTGCAAAGTTTTCAGGCTGGAGTGCAGAGTTTTGTAGTTGTGCTGTGTCAGAAGAAGTGGCCATTGTGGTAGAGGCCACGGTTTCGTGTGTGACATGCTCCTTAACAGTGGGTACCAGTGCTGTCTTGGCCAGTCCGGAGCTATCAGTATCACTTTTGGCTGTTCTGTCCTGATCTTCAGTAAGACCTTGGTCATTAATGGAAGAGGTTGGAATGCATATACTGTTAGAGTATTCCAGCTGAAAGAGAGAGTGTCCACTTTCCATGCTCGTGGGTGGTATGTCCTTGTGCAGAATTTCTTCAGTTGATGGTTGTGGTGAGAGGCAAAAAGATCTATGTCCGGCCTCCCCCATGATTGTGTCATCTGAAGGAAGGTGTCTGGGTGCAGCATCCATTCGTGTGGATCCATGATATCTCTGCTTAGGCTGTCCGCCAGTAGATTGTCTTTTCCTGGCACAAACTGGGATTGCAGCTCTATATTGAGTTTTAGGGAAAGTTCCCAAAGATTCATTGCCAACCTGCAGAGAGGGTAAGAATGGGTACCAGCTTGCTTGTTTATGTACCACATAACTGTGGTATTGTCTGTCCTTATTAGCAGGTGGCCTTGATGCAGGAAGTGTTTGAAGGCCTCGACTGAATGTATCACTGCCAGCATTTCCTTTTGGTTTATGTGCAGGTGCAATTCTTTTTGTGACCATCGTCCTTGAATGCATCTGCCCTCCATATGTGCTCCCCATCCATGGTCTGAGGCGTCTGTTGTAATGGTTTGGCTGATAATTGGTTTGCTGAAGGGCAGACCCATGTTTGACTGGCTTGCTTGAGCCCACCACAGAAATTCCTTTTGAAGGCATGGAATGAGTGGGATCAAAACTTCTAGGCTGTGACTGTGCTGAGACCATAGACTCCTTAGGTACCATTGTAGTTTCCTCATATGCAGCCTTGCTTGTGGGATCAGAAGAATGCAAGATGCCATGAAACCCAGGGCCTGCAGGATTTTCCTTGCAGTCAGCTGGGTTAGTTTTGTCAGATTCCTGAAATAATTCGGTAGTTGCTCTTGTTTTTCTTCTGTGAGAAAAGCCATTTGGGTGGTTGTATCTAGTATTGCACCCAGAAACGTTATTCTTTGGGATGGAACAAGTCTTGATTTGTGAATGTTGACTGTGTATCCCAAGGCCTGAAGTAGGCGGATGGCATAATTCAAGTGTTTTTCCAAAGTTTGTTGGCTGTCCGCTTGTATAAGGCAGTCGTCCAGGTATGGGTATATTTGAATCCCCTGAAGTCTGCAGTGTGCAATTACTGATGCCAGGCATTTCGTGAATACTCTGGGCGCAGTAGATAAGCCAAAGGGCAATGCTGAGAATTGATAATGCTCTGAACCTGCAAGAAATCTGAGGTGTCTTCTGCAACTTTGTATGATAGGGACATGCAGGTATGCCTCCTTGAGGTCTAGAGATACCAGCCAGGACCCCTTGCCCAGCATGGGAAGGAGTTGCTGTAGGGTCAGCATTTTGAATTTTGGCACAATGAGATAAGTATTCAGTGCGGACAAGTCCAGAATAGGCCTCCATTGTTTTTCTTTTCTTGGGACAAGGAATAGTCTGGAATAAAATCCTTGGCCTTGTTCTGAGAGAGGAACCTTTTCTATAGCTTTCATTTGCAGTAGGTTGGAAATTTGTTTGAAAGCCTCTGCCCTTTGATTTGGAGGCAGGTTTGGCATGCCTTTTCTTTTTGGTAATGTGTGAAAATGGAATCTGTATCCTTTGTCTATTATTTGCAGTGTCCATTTGTCCCTTGTAATACTGTGCCAGTTTTTTGAGAATAAAGATAGCTTTCCGCCCAAAGGTGCTTCCAATTGAGCCCTGGTTGGCGGGGTCAAGGTCAAGTCATTGTGTTTGTCCTTGTGCAGCAGTTGTAGGTCCTGCACTACCTCTCTGGTTAGGAGGCTGCCATTGATGTCCTCTGTAGGAGCCTCTAGCTTGCCCTCTACCTCTGGCATGCCTATTCTTGCCTCTTTGAAATCTGTCTGTGTCTGGAAAGGACCAATTCTTAGAAGGCCAATTTCTGCTGCATCTCGGTGGTTGGACCTGGAGAAAATCTTTGACTGTTTGTACAGATTTAGCCTTTTCCTCAAATTTCTTTAAGACCTTCTGAGCTGTGGAGCCAAATAACTTTTGCTTTTCCAGTGGAGCATCCAGAAGCTTTGCTTTAACATGATCTGGCAGAGTTTGTTCCTTCAGCCAAGCATGCCTACGTATGACTGCACCTGTCATTGCTGACCTACATGAAGCTTCCAATGCATCATAACCACACTGCAAGAAATGGTTGCTAACCTGCTGGGAGTTATGTACCAGATCCTGAAGTGCCTTGCGATCTAGGGGTTCAGGTGAAGACAGTTTTTTTATCCAATTCATCTAACAAATACTCTTGGTACTGTATCATATGGAATTGACAATTTAATGCCCTCATTGAAAGAGTGGAAGAAGTATAAACTTTTTTACCCCATCTCTCTAAAGCCCTGGACTCCCTTTCAGAAGGAAGTGGGTTTTTAGTAGTGGCGGTTGCAACCCCTTTAGGGCCCTGGGAAATAGTTTCTGGGTCAGCAGAGTGGCCCTTGTAAAGGAAATGATGTGAGTCTGGGGCCCTGTAGTACCTATCGGGTTTGACAGGAGCCGGAGGAAGGGAGTCAGGGGAAATGCTAGACTCAGAGTACACATCATCAATGACATTCAAAACAGGAGGAATAGCCAAAGGTCTATGCTGAGGTAAATGCAAAAAAGTCCTTAATCTCTTCCTGGAATCAGAGAATTCCTGGCCCTGCCATTTGAAATGCTCTCTCATGGAGTGAAGGGTCTCCCCAAAGGACAACTCTTCAGGAGGGGAGGCCGAGGGAATAGATTCCTCTGCATCAGAATCCTCATAGGCCGTGAAAACCTCCTCCTGGTAGTCTGATAGGGCAGAGTCATCTGAGGCCTCATCAGAAGACTGGGGACCTGTGTGCTCAACCCTGGGCCTTTTGTCTAGAGGAGGTTGAGAGCCCCTGTCCGGATGTGGCTGAGAGCCCCTAATTAAGGAAATAAGGTCCTCAGCTAAACTTAAGATCTGTGAACCGGTAGTGGATCCCTGAGGAATAGCCTTGGGAGGCAGAGATTTTGGCTGTTTAGCAGCTTTAGCATGTGTGAATGCCTTTATGGACATGGATGCAGGAGGCCTGGCTGCTCCACGTGCTGGTGTAGTTTTATCTAGAGAAATGGTGTCTGATGTTTCCAGAGCACCGGTTTCAGAGGGGAATTCTATAACTGACTCAGAGGAGGCCTCCGGGGCCGAGGTTGTCGGTTGTGCGGTTTCGATGGTCGGAAGCACCAAGGATTCGGTTTCAGCCAAGACCGAGACACTCACGGTAGGCCTAGGCGTGGTTTTGGCCGAAACCACGGTCCGCGTGTGTCGGTCCTTGTCCTTCCGTTTTTTGGGTAAAAGAGTAGTCGGAGTCTCCGACGGCATATTGTAACAATAACTAGCCCCAAAAAATTCCTCTGCAAACTCCGCCCGACACCTAAGAGTGCGTCGATTGAAGGAAGCACAGGCTGTACAGGCCGAGACGTTGTGGTCTGGGCCTAGGCAGGGGAGGCAGTAAGAATGGAAATCCTTATGAGGTATTTGTTTCCCACAAGTTAAGCAATTATTAACTTTAAGCGTTTGATCTGACATCGGCTGAGGCAAGAAAGAGTCCCCAACGGGGTACTTAGCTTTTGAAGTCTTCGGTAGCTGACATTACAGGAGCTGGCCGACCGGCACTTGCGAACTGCTTCTGCTTCGGGCACCGCGCGGCAAGAAAGACTGAGGAAGATGGCGTCGGCTGACGCTTTTATACCCCAGGAGCTCTGACGTCGGGGAGGAGGCGACATCAGCCGACGCCGGACCCAGACTTTGGAATCCGGACGACCGAAGGGCTGCCTGAGGCAGGACAACCCATATGTAAGGACTGCAGATGCATCCTTGAAGGACATCATGTCAAATAGTATATACTGAAGTAAAATAATTAAAAAAAAGACACATACAATATATAATTCAATATGCAATTCAATGTACACAGCCCAGAGCACACACATATATAAATATTCTAAAATCAGATAATATATTCTACAATTAAATAAAATAATGTCTGTACTTAAGTATGGGTTTAATACTATTATGCAATGACAATGAACAAAACACTACTTCAGTTGCTCAATTTTTTATGAACGAATTAGTCCCAACTGCAGTTGGCAATCAGAATATGACAGGAAGAAAGAGGGAGATGCAAGATAAGAAGAAAAGAAGAAATCCCAACTCCTTCTGGAGTAACCACACCTACACAGATGGAATCAATCTCCACGAAGGTAGGACCTACCACGAGATGCAAGCAGTTGAAGATGCTTTACATCTTTAGCAACATGGCTTTAGACCCCATCATAATACAGCAACTGCACTACTCTCTTTCACTCAAACAGTAGCTGAAGCCCACGACAATAACTTGCTTGTCTACTGTTTATTCCCGATCTGTCTAAGGCCTTTGATACTGTCTCCCATTCTAAGCTTCTAACTAAACTCTCTGACCTTCATCTCTCTACCTTCTCTGTTAGCTGGTTTTCTAGCTACCCTTCCGGCAGGCAGCAGTCCATTCGCTAGCAAACTGTCCTCTCCCCTTTCCTCCAGTAAGCACTGGCATCCCCTCAAGGATCTGTCCTTGGCCCCTCCTGTTCAGTATTTTCACTAACAAACTTCACTCTGCTACTAACTTCTCAACACATCTATAATATGCCAACGATTCCACTCTCATCACCTCTGCCACAGCATTCCTGAACTTGTAGCTCTCACTCAACACACCTTCTCCTCTGTCGAAACCCATTTTTCTGATAATCAACGCATACTAAATCCAAAAAAAAAACTAAACTCCTTCTTCCTAAAACACTTGCTCTGCACAAACCCTCCTTCTCTATCACCTCCCTCAACAACACCACTATCAAACCTGAACCCCATACCAAACTACTTGGAGTAATCATTGATGACAAACTAAAATTCGATACACATATCCAACAATGTATAAAAACAACCCAGCAGAAACTTGGTCTACTCTATCGCAACCAAAAATTTCTTACACCCTCCTCCAAACCCTCCCTAACTCAGTCACTCCTTCTACCCAGTCTTTTTTATGCTGCCCCAGTCCTTACTAATGTTTAAACATCTCTTCTCTCCAAACTAGAGCAAACATATAACAAAATAGCCAGATATGCCTCCAATCTTCCATACAAATCTCATCACTACCTCGTCCTTACGACACTCTAATGGTCTGAAATCCATAAACAACTACTTCTTTCTCAACTACATATTGCACACTCTATCCTGAATGACTCCTCTTTCTGCCCCTCTATAACCCCCGCCACCTCTGTACCATGAGCAAACACCTCCTTGACATATACAAACCCAATAAAACATTGGAAATTCCCTTTAAAATACTCCATAGCCCATGCTTGGAGCTTACTCCCTCTCAATATAAGAAGCACTCCTCAAAAATACCTCTTCAAACAAGAACTTAAACTTTATCTACAAAAGACATGGTCTTGCCCTTCTCAAACCCCCACTTAACTTATTCTCCTTTCTTATCTTACATAATTTTTTTCCTCATATATCCTGCACCTTCTGCTACTTTTCAGTCGTTTTCCTATTTTTAAATGCACCAAAAAAAAAATAATAATAATAATAGGTTCTTGTATTACTACTGACTCTTTGTACATTGGAATGACCTCATGTATGGTACTCCAATGAATTTCACATTCTGTATTTTTAAATATTTAATATTTACATATTTGTTAGTTGTTAATATACTTATGTCATGCTATTACTTGCTAGTAGACTTATGTTATCTGTTGATTATATCTTTGTAACTTTTGTAATTGTTAATTTTCTGGAGATTTTCTCATCAGATCTCCACTGAAAATGGGCCCCTGTCTCAGCTGGACTAACCCGGTTAACAAATGTCAATAAATAAATAACTTGTATATACTGTTTGACATGTTCTACTTCTTTAACTGCTTGTGATTGTTAACTGGCTCCATGATATGACTGGCACGTTACTGTTTTTAAGGAATGTGATTTCACCTGTATGTGTCTATGCACTGAGAATGAGCTTTGCTAAAAAGCTTTGCTTGTGTTTTATTAAAGCAGTTGATTCCGTGCAAAATGGTATGCTCCTAGTGTCTTTTTTGGTTGTTTTATTTGACTATTTCACTGGGTCCACTTTGGTTTCCAGACGTGTTTTTGTTTATATTTACAATAGAATAAGGTGGGCTGGGATTACCCAATCTGAAGGGGTACTTCAGAACAACACAGTTAAAGATCATATACATAGTACAAGCGTAAAACTATAATTGAAATTGGAAAGAGATTATGATGAAAAAGTGGGGGGGGGGGAGGTAAGCTTAAGAAATAAGGAAAGACTGAGATTTTGGATGCAGGCCTTTAAGAAGATTAACAATAATCATACAGAATATTACATCCGTAAAGCAGCAAAAAGTATTCTAAGAACCAAGCCAACACGGGAATAGAAAAAGGAGATTCTGCCAATAGGGATGACTGCAATTAGGGATACAGACAATACGAAAGACAGGGCTGGAATTTACTGGAGAAAACTGGAAAAGGAACCAAGGTACTGGGAGTAAAAACCTAGAGAGAGAA
Organism: Protopterus annectens; assembly: GCF_019279795.1. Taxonomy (NCBI): domain Eukaryota; kingdom Metazoa; phylum Chordata; order Ceratodontiformes; family Protopteridae; genus Protopterus; species Protopterus annectens. The sequence continues at coordinate 1,546,789,338 of NC_056745.1, read as the reverse complement.
ATGTAATAGAATGGGAAGGTAGCAAGAACTTATCTGGACTGCAGGTTAGAGATTGCCCTCTCTATCAAGGATTGATATCAGAGTATAAGCAAAAAGAAAGAAATAGGGGGGTCCTAAACAAAAGACCAGCACTGGTAGAGTTTTTAATAGACTCTAGAACAGAAGCTGTCATTAAGAAAGGAATAATTAGTAGAGCTTATAAAATATTGCATGATAACTATGAGAATCAATCAGAGAAGTTTAGAAAGGATTAGTAAGACAGACTGGATAAGCAATTCACAAAGAAACAAGGGAGGACATATGTATGTCTCCCAAACATGCAACAAAGTCTAGAAGATTTAGGATCTTTGCTTGGAAGTGTTTACATAGATATTTTTATACCCCAAGTAGACTCCAAATAATTTTTATTCAGGTAGACAGCAAATGCTGGAGGTGTGATGAGGAAGAAAGAGGTAACTGGAAACATATTTTCTGGGAGTGTAATGAGGTGGCCGACTTTCAAGATTCCCTGCAGACTGCTCTGTCGGAGATACTGGGTGAGCAAATTGGTTTAACTAAGGAAATTATTTTTTTGAGCTATGATACAGAATCAGAATTGCCTAGACACAGTAAGGCCTTGCTGAGTCTAATTATGTTGGCTGCCAAAAACGCAGTTACTAGAAAATGGAAATCAAAGTCTAAGCCAACTTTACTAGAAGTAGAGAAGATAGTAACATAGATAAACCAACTGGAATTGGGATCTTTAGAAAATGGTAGGAGCAAATTACATAGGAAAAATGAGAATTGTGGCAACAGTAGATGTAGAGGAAGAACGAGGTTTTAAAGAAGGCAGGATTTGAATGAGCTATGTAATGTCTGACTGACAATGACTGGATATATTATAAGTGATGTATAATGTTTGCAGCTACAGTTGTGTCAGCATGGGTTGTAATGTATAATGTTTGCAACTGAAATTGTGTCGGTATGGTTTATTTTCATAAATGTAAGATTGCCTACATCATACATTTCTTGTTTAATTAAAAAAAAGTATTCCTATTATTTATTTTAAGAGGTAAAGCCACCAAACCACAAACAGAATCAAGTTCTCCACACTCCTTAAACCAAGCCCAATTTCTGATATAAAGTCCATGGGTCTTGCAAGCACTACAACATTTATATTTTTCAAATAATATTCTGATCAGTGCAATATTTTAACAAAATTAGTTTGAATGAAGTGCTTTTGACTAAGTTCTCCTACTTTTTTCTATTTTTCTATGATTAAATATAATTTGATACTACGTCCAACATCAACACTGGTATTTCAACATAACTGGAGACGTTTGCAAGTTCTCAGTCTGCAATGGATCAGATAAACGACCTACCTCATACAGCAGACAGTGAGATGGAAGAGCCTGAAATGAAACTGCCTAGAGATCTGCCATGACATCAAATTAATTAAGAGATGAAGAAGATTATGACATTCAGATGGAGGAGGAAGCTAAAAGTTGAGTATTCTGGTTCACTCCTAAAAGGTGGAAGATTGTTTTTAATAACTCCTCACAATAAGGCATCTGGATAACTGAATGGTCATTAATAAAGAGACTGGAAACATTATCTTGACTGAAAGTTTGGAAAGCTTTTGCACTAGTGAGGGTTATGGACATTCAGATGAGTTTTATTAAGGTTATGATGACCCATCACTGGACCAGTAATCAAGGAGCCTCAATCCTCACCACTGGCACCAGGGGGATGTACACTGGAAGGATGACAAGTACATACACAGTATTTCCAGATGCAGCTTTCTGCATCAAGTGCAATTTCCCTTAAGAGCACACAGAGACCACAGTCAGTCCAGGGTTGTTTTTCCCTCTTTCTCCAGATCCCCAATAAGACTCCCCACTGGCACAGCTACAGAGTTGATATCCCAGCTGACTGGCCAAGCCAAGACCTACAGCACCCTCTCTGTCCAACCAGTGCTTCATGTCCCTGCTCAAGTAGCTGACACACACACTTTTTGAAGTTTGATTTACACACACACACACACACACACACACACACACACACACACACACACGCACACACACGCACACACACGCACACCTGGGAAAGGCTGGCAAAGGTTTACTAGCTATGCCCCTTTTTGGCCAAACTATAAGGTAGTTAGCACTGCCACCAGTCAACTCCTTATAAGCTACTTTAAGGTCCTTAACAAAGGTTTCCAAATTAACTGTGTAATATTAATATTAATACAAATAGTTTGACCAAGAGCAAGGCTATTAGGAGTGAACCACACAGTGTCACCAAATAAACATGCAAGTACTCTAAAAATTTAAATATCTCTACATAGATCAGCCATAATGAAAGGTTTAAATATATTTAATAGTAATAAAAGAACAAGACCATACTAAATATATATTCACATGAAATCAGAGTTTAAAACAACACTGCAGCTTAGTCTCAAATAAATAAATAAAATATTTAACTAAGCTTCACTATAATGTGCTGTCTCTCTAAGACACTTCTCAAATTAATATCTCAAATATTACTACTGGGATTGCTTGCAGAATGACATCATGTCTTGTCATCTGACTCTATCTCAGGTGAAACCCACACTGCTAGAAGCTAACAGCATTTAGCACCTACCTGTAAAAATACAAAGACCTCAGATCTTTGGCAAATGCTGGAAGTCATAAAACAATGACATTCCTTCACGCTTTTAAAACTAGCAATTAGTTCACTTTGAAGACAATACAGAAAGCTTCTCAGCACAGACTCTATGTCTCTAGCTGCCATGAGAACTGAAATATACCATCTTTTACTGCATAGCTAAAGAGTAATTTAATGTTGGCTATTTTTTCTGAAGTTAACCTCCTGTATTCCAGTTTCCACTGTTAAAATATATACAGTGGCTATAAAAAGTTTACACACCCCTCTTATAATGCCCGTTTTTTGTGATATAAAAAAATGAGACCACAATAAATCATTTCAAAACTTTCCCACCTTTAATGTGACGTATAACCTGTACAATTTAATTGAAAAACAAACAAATCTGTTAGGGAAAAAATATATAAAAAAAAATGTTTAATACGCTGGTTGCATAAGGGTTTGCACCCTTAAACTAATACTTTGTTGTGTGTGCACACCCTTAAACTAATACTTTGTTGAAGCACCTTTTGATTTAATTACAGCATTCAGTCTTCTTGGGTAAGAGTCTATCAGCATGGCAGATCTCGATTTGGCAATATTTGCCCACTCTTCCTTGCAAAAGTGCTCCAAATCTGTCAGATTGCGAGGGCATCTCTTGCGTACAGCCCTCTTCAGGTCACCCCACAGATTGTCTATTAGATTTAGGTCTGGGCTTTGGCTGGGCCATTCCAAAACTTTAATTTTCTTCTGGTGAAGCCATTCTTTTGTTGATTTGAATGTATGCTTTGGGTCATTGTTATGTTGAAAGGTGAAATGCCTCTTAATCTTCAGCTTTCTACAAGATGTCGGAAGGTTTTGGGTCAAAAGTGAATGGTATTTGGAACTGTTCATAATTCTCTCCACCTTGACTAAAGCCCCAGTTCCAGCTGAAGAAAAGCAACCCCAAAGCACAATACTGCCACCACCATGCTTCACTCTGGGGATGGTGTTCTTTTGGTGATGCAAAGTGTTGTTTTTGGGCCAAACTTACCTTTTGGAATTGGGCCAAAAAGTTCAACCTTGGTCTCATCAGACCATAGCATATTAGACATAACGTATTGCTTTGCAAATTGTAGCCAGGCCTGGATGTTGTTCTGAGTAAGAAAAGGTTTCTGTCTTGCAACCCGACCCCACAGCCCAGACATATGGAGAATATGGGAGATTGTTGTCACATGTAGTACACAACCAGTACTTGCCAGAAATTCCTTCAGTGTTGCTGTAGGTCTCTTAGCAACCTCCCTGACCAGTTTCTGTCTTGTCTTTTCATCAATTTTGGAGGGATGTCCAGTTCTTTGCAACGTCACTGTTGTCCCATATATTCTCCACTTTTTGATGACTGCCTTCACTGTGTTCCATGGTATATCCAATGCTGTGGAATTTGTTTGTACTCTTCTCCTGACTGATACCTTTCAACAATGAGATCCCTTTGATGCTTTGTAAGCTCTCTACGAACCATGGCTTTTTTTGTAGCAGGCAGCTGAGTAAGTGTCAGGATAATACTACTAGGACAGCTGAACTTTATTTCAGGTTAATCAGAGTCTCTTTAATTGATGGCAGGTGTGTACCCAAGAAGACTGAATGCTGTAATTAAATCAAAAGGTGCTTCAACAAAGTATTAGTCTAAGGGTGTGAACACACAACAAAGTATTAGTTTAAGGGTGTGCTCACTTATGCAACCAGCATATTGTACATTTTTTATTTTTTTTATATTTTTCCCCTAACAGATTTGTTTGTCTTTCAATTGAAATGTACAGGTTATAGGTCACATTAAAGGTGGAAAAAGTTTTGAATGATTTATTGTGGTCTCATTTTTTATATCACAAAAACCTGGCACTTTGTCAAGGGTGTGTAAACTTTTTATATCCACTGTATATTTCAACAGTTACAACAGTGTATGTACAGTTCTGTTCTTTTCCAGTAGGGCACACTGTGGTTACATTTTAAGTACAAGTACTTTAGAAAATGCCTTTTTAACATACATGCCTGTATAGACCAGTTTGATACAGACATGACATACAGTTAGAATACAGTTGTAACACAAGCATCTTTTATAAATCATGTTGATATTCACAAGTGACATGTAATTATTTACAAACATCCAGATAGCTGTGCTAGCAGTATCCCACTTTGTCACAATACTTTATTATATACGAATATAAACTGAACTGCAAATCCTCAAATGAAGAAAACAAACGACTCAAAGCCACAAGCTAAAACAACAAATCACTTAAATAGGCAACCATCAATGACATCATCAAATATGTAATTACATATTTATTTTTATTTATATATATATATATATATATATATATATATATATATATATATATATATATATAAAACCCAGCCACTGGGGATGCACAAGTGCATTTCTTTGTGCCGGTCCCAAGCCTGGATAAATGGGGAGGGTTGCATCAGGAAGGGCATCCGGCATAAAATTTTGCCAAATCATACATGCAGACAAAAGTGCACATATACATATCGGATCGGTCGAGGCCCAGGTTAACAACGACCACCACCAGTACTGTTGGCCAACAGGGTGCTGGTGGAAATTGGGCTACTGTTGGCCGAAGGAGGAGAAGAGGCGGAAGGGATGGCCAAAGGCATGCAAACGCTAGGACTGTGATAGTGAGAGTCGGAACTTTGAATGTTGGCAGTATGACTGGTATAGGGAGAGAGCTAGCTGATATGATGGACCGAAGGAAGGTTGGTATATTGTGTGTGCAAGAGACCAGATGGAATGGGAGCAAGGCTAGGTGCATCGGAGGCGGGTTCAAATTGTTTTATCATGGTGTGGATGGGAGGAGAAATGCAGTAGGCATTATCCTGAAGAAACTGTATGCGAAGAGTGTTTTGGAGGTGAAAAGAGTGTCAGATAGGGTGATGTTTGTATTGAAGGTTGTGCGTCAGACCTGGCAAGTCGGCACGTCAAAATCTACTGCCAATCATTAGCGGACCGGAGTTCCACTGTGGCGACTCCTAACCGGGAAAAGCCGAAAGATACAACAACATTATTTAATATAGACACACACACACATATATATATATATATATATATATATATATATATATATTTTTTTTTTTTTCCCCTAAGTTGGTTTTTTACAAATTTTTCATATTCGATGGTGCTTTGGCAATGAATTTTGTGTTTTGTGCATATTATGTTTTTATATACAAATGTATTTAACTTTTTATACAAATTTGGGTATTTAGCTTTAAATATGGATGGATTGTAGACTCATATTTGATGATGTCACTGATGGTTGCCTATTTAAGTGATTTGTTGTTTTAACTTGTTTGCCTGAAGAAGTTTGCTAAATTAAGTAAACTAAAGTGCTAACTTTACCTTACTTGTGGCTTGGAGTCATTTGTTTTCTTCATTTGGAGATTTGCAGTTCAGTTCGTGTTTGTTTTTGTGCTTTGTAGGTATTATATACAAATATTCCTAAGAATACTCTGTAAGGGTGTTAGGATTATTGACAATCAGGTGGATACCAGACATACAATAGAATTTATAACCAGACATACAATAGAATTTATAACCAAGGTTTACATACACCTTCAAGTTTATTTTGATTAAAGACTTTTGCCTACTAAGTCTCAAGGTAGGTAATAGAATATTGACCAAGGTTTGTAACTATAGTTATGAATACCTGTAAGAGACAGCTCAGACATTGATACTTTGCTGGTGCTATTAATAATGTTTAGCATGTAGGCAGATAATATACTGTATATTTATATCACTAAACAGTGTAAGAAACTTCTCTGTGTGGAAGATTTTCAGTCCATATATTTTTAGTTAATCACTGTATATTAATTAGATCAGACAATAGTAGTAGAAGCTGCTGTTGTGTCTTTTCAGCTTTTCCCGGTTAGGGGTCGCCACAGCGGAACTCCGGTCCACTAATGATTGGCAGTATATTTTCACGTGTCGAGTTGTCAGCTCTGATGAACAACCTTCAATGAAGGTACGCCCATTCACGCATGTCTCCACGCAGAAGACGCTCTAGCTGAGAATCGATCCGGACAGCGTCTTACTGTGAGGCGACAACGCTACCGCAGCACCACCACCGTAAACTCGTCTCAAGTCAAAACAAAACAAAAAGTAATAATAGAAAATATATAATTGTACAGCATTACTAAGTATTCGAAAGTAATCCAAGCAAGGCAGGCAGTCTGTTTCCAGTCGAATATCCTTTATTAAGTACACAGACAAGCGATCCAATTAAAACAAAAATAGAGTAATAATTTCCTCACAAGCTTTCTAAATATATATATATATATATATATATATATATATATATATATATATATATATATTCTTTTTATCAGGCATGGGAGTGGTTTATTTTGCTGTAAAACAAAGTGTTATTGGTACACATGTTAAATTCACATCCCTTCCCCCATCAGTGTGACATTTGAGCTGGTCTTGCCCTACTTAGTAGCTGTCATAATAATATATAACCATTATGTACTTTAAATAAAATTTATAATGATGTGGTACCTCTTATTTAACCAAATTATTAAGTAGATTATTAAGTCTGTGATTTTATCCAAGACAATATACTACATGGCTGGAAATATATCAACCTTAGTTCATTTGGCAATCAAAAAAAATATATAAATATATACATATACATTTTGCATGTAAAAATCAATTTCTATTTTCATAACCTATTGTTAACAAAGATCGCTTTCGTCCTTCTAGACTTCTTCAGGTCTGTGTACAAGAACCCTAAAAACCTATAAAATTGTTTAATTAGTTAGCATTGTTATTACACATCATTTTGAATAAAGTGGAAAAAAGAACCAGAAAAAAAATAAAAATAAGAAAAAATGTATGTATGATGATGGAAACAAAATATACAGTTACATTTCAACTGATTTAAAATGGTATTTAAAACCAATTTGTAGAATAAAATAAAATAAAATACAATTAATCATGTAAACATTTTTTTGGACCCACTGCACTTTAGTGGGTAGTTTTGAGACTTTGGGGATACCACAGAGATTACTTGTTTTTTATATTTATATCACTAGGACATTTGACCAAGATTTCCACATGCAGTTATGAACATCTGGAAGGGAGTTGTAAATACTAATTTGTATGTAAGCAGAAGAATTTGTGATTATGGTTTATACTGACACCTATGAATAAAGACTGACCTTGGTATATTGATATATTCAGTCATTCTTGTATGCATATTTTCTTCAATCATTTTTAGGATTATGGAAACTCAACTGACTGGTAAATTAACAAATCCATAGATATTTCAAGGCCACTTAGTTATATGACCTTGACTATTCACTCATCGTCAGCGCCCTCCTTCAGGCTATACTTCCTTTCTGCAGGAGGGTCATACCAGTTAACTGCATTGTAAATTTCTGGATATCCATCCAGTTACCTACGTTAAAGTTAAAGATAATGAGTATAAAGTTTAATAGGCAAGGAATGTTTATTCTACAGGTTTGAGAGGTGCTGGTATATAAACATGTCCACCCACCATGGTTTATGTATTTGTTGATGAAGATTTAGGTCTCTGGTTCCAGTACTGGTAGAGATACTGGACTTGTGCAGCTATAGGAGATCCATACGGTGGGATAAGCAAGACAAAGATCTCCACTCTAAAGTCTATCACACAATGAATAAAGGAATAAAGCTGCCAGCCTGTATTGGTAGCTCAGGTTATTTAGGCCTGTAATCTTCATAAATAGGAATCTTTTTTTTTAATTATTTTACATGTTTAGTGATACATCATAAAGGGGGCATTGTACTTGCAAACTGGCCAGATCAATGCTAAGAATAATGAAGTGATTACCTTTATTTAGACCTTGAAGATATTTCTTTGTGCTAACTAAAAGGATTTCCTAACTGGTGTTACCACATGATGGTCCAAACAGAGGGCGCTATCAACTAAAGTAAGAGTACATTTTCATTTAATAGTGGTGCATTTTCTATACAGTATGAAGAGTGGATGGGCTGTCCACTAAAAGTGATAAAAAGAAGTTATGTCTTACCATAATGTTCCATCGGTGTTGTTGATCTTCTTCCATTCATCACTGATGGGTGTGGTTCCGAGCCCCTCGAAACCGTGTCAGCCTAATACCAAGCTCACATACACCAAAAACTCTCAAGCTAAGCTGCTACCCACAATGCCCTTCTCCCTCTTACCTCAGATTGAGTTTGCATAAGACATATAGAAGTAAAGCAGATGCCATTTCTGCACAAAAATCCTGAAAACACCATAAGGACCCATGAGATACACCAGGAGCCTTTGGTGGGGGATGGAGGGTGGGATGTGATGAATGGAAGATCAACAACACAGATGGAACATTATGGTAAGACATAACTTCTTTATCTGATGTTGTTAATCTTCTTCCCATTCATCACTGATGGGAGAGAATCCCAAGCTACCTGAGAAACCTGGGTGGCCTTTATGGAAGAACATTCCTGAGCACCATTGAGCCGAATGCTGCTCTTACCCTGGAGACCATATCCAACTTGTAATGTTTGATGAAAGTGTGAGGTTTAGCCCAAATGGCTGCTGCGCAAATGTCATCCATAGATGCTCTGGAGTGAAAAGCTACAGAGGTAGCTCTAGTTGAATGTGCTCTGATATTGAGAGATTTAGGCTCATTTGTACGTGAGTATGAAAAAGAAATACAATCTCTGAGCCACTTTGATAAAGTGACTTTTGACACAGCATATCCCATTTTTGGACCCCAGAAGGAAATGAAAAGTTGGTCTGTCTTGAGGATAGAGTTAGTCCTGTCTAAGTAAAAACGTAGTTGCCTATGCACGTCCAATGAGTGTAGACAGTATTCTCCTTTACTGGAATAGCTTGGGAAAAACACTGGGAGCTTGATGGATTGGTTCACAGAAAAGTCAGAAATCACTTTGGGGAGAAAGGATGGATTAGTACGTAGTGATACTCTGTCTTTATGAAATATTAAGTATGGTCTCTTGATGCATAAGGCCTGTAATTCTGAGATCCGTCTAGCTGAAGCTACCAAAAATAGAGATTTCCATGATAGGAATTAGAGATCACATTTTACAGCAGGCTCAAAAGGGGCTTGAGAGAGAGACTGTAGTACTAGGGAGAGATTCCATGCCTCTAATGGACGCCTAATTGCAGGTCGGCTGTGAAACACTCCTTTGAGAAAGGTTTTGCAAAGGCGGATGGACATAAGTGAAGTGCCCTCTGATCCGTTATGAAAATTGGAAATAGCTGCTAAATGGACTCGTATGGTAGAGGCTGATTCTCCATTCTCAAAGAACTCAGATAAGTATTGAAGTATAATAGAGACCGGAGCCGAGAAGGGATTTAGCATCTGTTCTTTAGACCAAAGAGCAAACCTTTTCCATTTATCTCTGTAAAGTTTTCTGGTGGATGGCTTATGGGAGGCCAGAATAATATCGCAAACAGGTGAGGAAAGGGTTTCGCTCCTGGCGACTAAAGGAAGTGGAGAAACCAAGCTGCCAGCTTGAGAGTGGACAGATTCGGAAGAGTCAACCCTTAGGGGTGAGAAATTAAGTCTGGACGAATGCCCAGGATCCATGGAGGCTGTAACAGGTCAGGCTGGAGGAAGGGGAACCACTCTTTATGAGGCCAGAATGGGGCAATGAGGATCATCTTACATCTCAACCAAGCTGTCTTCTTTAAAAATAGGGAAAAAAGGGAATTGGTGGATAAGCGTAGAGGAGACCCGTGGGCTAATCGTGAATGAGAGCATCTCTCGGGGACTCCCCCTCTGGGGGAAAGAGGGCAAAAAAGCTGCTGTATTTGTTGTTCGAAAGGGGAGGCGAAAAGGACACAGCAAGGCTGGCCCCATCGGCGGAAAATTTCTGCCGTCACTTTGGGATTGAGAGACCACTCGTGCGGAAGGAGAATGTATTGGCTCATCCTGTCTGCAATCACGTTGGAACTCCCCAGGATGTAGGTTGCTGTAAGAAAGCGGTCAGAAGCTATCGTCCCGTGCCAAATTCTCATGGCCTCTTGACACAGGGGGTAGGATTCGGTTCCTCCATGTTTGTTTATGTACCAGACTACTGACATACTGTCTGACTGAATCACAATCATTCCAGATGGAAGGACAGGATGTAATGCCTGCAACTCTAACAGCACCGCTCTTAACTCCAGAACACTGATATGCAGGATGGCCTCTAAGCTCGACCACATGCCTTGGACTGTCTTTCCCTGAAAATGCCCCCCCCCCACCCCACCCTATCAGGGAAGCGTCCATGGTCACAGTGGCATTGGGTTGAGGAAAAGGGTGACATCAAAGTTCTGCATCTGGCCTCATCCACCAGAGGAGATCTTGCTTGCAAGAGTTGGTTATGAGGATCTGCGAGTTTAGGGGTTGAAGATTTGCCAGCCACTGGAACTATAGGAGCCATTGTAAGTCTCATGTGTAACCTTGCCAGAGGAACTATCAGAATGGCTGCAGCCATGGAGCCTAGAGCCTGGAAAACTTCCCTTGCTGACACCTTTCTTTGACACAGTATCACACATACTTGTAATCTTAATCTCTGAAGCCTATGAGCCGGCAGAGATACCAGTCATGTCGGAGTATCAAAAACAGCCCCTATAAATTCCAGCTGTTGGGTAGGTTGTAAGTTGGATTTCTCCCAGTGTAAGGTGATGCCTAGGGACTCCGCTAGTGAAAGTGTGTAACAGAGGCCCATGGTCAGAAGACGCTTGGTGGGGGCAGAAAGAAGCCAATCGTCTAAATATGGAAATACCTGGAATCCTTGAAGTCTCAGATGAGCTGTCACCACTAAACATTTCGTGAACACTCTGGGGGCCATCGAGAGACCAAATGGCATTTCCATTTCCAATTTTCATAACGGATCAGAGGGCACTCCACTTATGTCCTTTTGGCACTGGGCTCAGAACTGGCAATGATTGGATTCTAGCTGGAAGCGAAGGAGATTCCTGGAGCATTTGTCCATTTTGATGTGGTAACATGCAGCCCGGAGATCTGTTGAGAACATCCTCCCTTAAAAATGGGAGAATGGACTGAACAGTGGCCATGCGGAATTTGGTTTGTACCACTGATTTGTTTAAATGGCTGAGATCCAGAATGAGTCTCCAGTCCCCGGTCTTTTTTTGGCACTAAAAAGAATCTTGAGTAAAACCCGGCTCCACATTGGTCTGGAGGGGCTGGTTGGATGACTCTTTTTTGACATAGCTTTCTTAATTCTAAAGCCGCTTCTTCCCTTTGATTGGGTGGAACATCGAGAAGGTTTTTTGTAGGTTTTGGACGGGAGGATAGAGGGATGTAGTAGCCTCTGGAGATTATTCTCTGCACCCATCAATGTTTGAAATAGAGCGCCAAGCAGTTTGGTGCAGAGAAAAATGAGCCTTGACTACTTTTAGAAGAAAGCAAATGGGCAATGCTTCAGGAGCATTGATAAGACCAGCCAGAGAAGAAATCCCTGGAGTCTTGGTTTCGTGGACCCCCTCTGCCCCTAAAGGGGCGTCTTCCACCATTGGAACCCCCTCTGCCTCTAGAGGAATACTTGCCACATACGTTACGGAAAGGACCTTGAGATTTCTTGTGCCAGATTTTCCCACTCCTCTGGTTCCTTTAAAAGGAACGCTGAGGCTTGGAAAAACATAAGCCAATGGCAGACAAAATCTTTCTGTCCTGCTCGCACCTGGCCAGTGTGTCCTTCACTTTAGAAGCAAATAAGGAAGATGGTTCAATAGGGGCGTTCAAAAAGGAGGACTTGAAGGAGTCCACGAGGTCACAGATGCGCATCCAGGCATGACGCCTCATGCATATGCCTACACCTGCAGCTCTAGCCATCCCTTCGGTTGCGTGGGAGAGCAGCCTCATGGACGAATTGGAAAGAGATTCAAGGGTGGCAAGTCGAGATGCAACCTTGTCCTGTGCCCCATCAGAAACTTGACCCGCGAGGCTCCAGAAAGTTCGGTAATCAAATCTCTTTGGAGCCTCATGAAATGTGCCAAGTAGTTTAGGGACCTGTCAGCAAAAGCCGCTGAAGCAAAAACTCACTTCCCCAATCTGTCCACAGCCAGGGACTCTCTGCTGGGTGGGTGAACAGTAGGACTTTCTTCTGCTAGATCCTTTATAGTGGCCACCGCCACCACCATAGCATCAACCAGCAAACCTCTGGACCAGTGGGGATGCTCCTCCGGGGGGGGGGTGTCTTATCTGGTCTCCGGGGAATTGCCTCAATGGAGTCAGTGTTCTGCCAAGCACGCTGCATGATGAGATGGATTAACTCGTCAGCAGGTTGGGTCACCCAAGGGGTAGAAGGCCGGCAGCGAAAAGCCTGCAGGAAGATGGACTCCTCTGAGGAAGGGTTAGAGGGCTTCCAGCCACCCCTCTGTTTTAATATTTCCAGGATGTCTCCAAAGGAGATGTCAGGGGGTGACCATGGGTATTCCTCCCCATCATCATAGTCCATATCCTCTGTCAAAGACTCTTCAGGAGAGTCAATGTGCTTCCTCTTGCACGCCTTCTTCCAAGGAGGATCCTCAGTGGGAATATCTGAGGAAGACTCGGAAGGATGGGTACCCCAACTGGGGTTTCCTGAGGCTTCTGCTCCCTGTGTCCCAGGGAGGTGGCTCATGGTAGCTGTAGCTCACAGGGAGCAGGGTGAAGTTCCAAATTTGAAGGAGAGCTTCCTGAAGCAAGTACCCTCTCCATCACCTGGAAAGCAGGCCCGCCCAAAGAGGAATGGGAGCCCGGAACCGAGAAGGGCAACCTTGGAACCGGGGTCACACTCCGCTCCGTTGGACCCGCTCCTGAGGCTGGAGCCTCAAGCAGAATCGGGGCAGACATTATCTCCAGATCCGAGAACGGAACTGATAAAACACTTGGGACCATGCTCTGGACCGAGAACTCCCCCCCCCCCCCAACCATGAGTCTGAGGAAGGGACGGTTCCGATGGAACGAAAAACCAAAAGGGTGGCCTCGAAGCCTCAGTGACAGTCACTGTTGGTGCAGAGGAAGTCGGTGCAATGGGCTTCGGAATAGACAGATCCGAAGGAGGAGTATACCTCAGAGTCCTGGGAGAGAGAGACCCAAACCTAAAGGGGGGTGAGTCTTAGAAAGTTAAAAAAAATACACAATTATCAAGAAAATATAACACTTAGCTGGAGAACTCGGTGAAATGTTGCTATATGGCTATGCGGCCATCAACAGCTGATCCAACAGGGGTACCACATTAAATTCGGAAAGACTCCTGGTGGACCTCATGGACACTCCTGAAGGGGAGTCGGATTGGTCCAGAAAGGGGCTGTACATCTGACCTAGGAACGGATCCAATGAAGGGGAGTATCAGGTCCATGGTGTCTGAGCTAGTGGCACCATAGTCTCTAATTTGGAGACAGGCAGTAAAGGAATCAGTGGACTGCAAAAGGAACTTGGTGCCGAAGAGGCACTCGGAGTCGATGTTATCAGTTCCAAAGAAATTCCATGGATTGAAACCACTTTTGGTGTGGTAAAAAGCAAAGTCGGTGCCATAGCTGTTGTCGAAGGTAAGGTCAGAGCCTCAGCTGAAATGGAAGGCAGGGTCGGTGCCGATGGCGAAAATCCAGCAATGTCTGTGGCTTTGGTCAATGTGGCAATTGGAGCAGAGCTTGGAATGGTAGTAGTAGTAATAGTCACAGCCGAAGTAGCAATTCTATGCTCCGAGGAAGATTTGTGGGCCTTATGTGTGTGTGACTTGCTCTTATCACCAGCCGGTGAAGAGGGGTCAGAATGGGGACATTTCTTGTCCTTCATTAAAACTGCTGGATAGTTTTGCCCCCATAAAAAACAAAAGAATAAGAAACACCACCACCTCCTGGGTAACAAAAAACACACTAACTGCCATGCGACTTAGAGACAAAACCTGGGCACATTACCAAAGAAACAAAACTCCCACCACCCTTAATGAAGTCAAAACACTTTGCAATACCGTTAAAAAGCTTATCACAGCAGATAGACAGAATTACTTCTCCTTACTCCAAAACAACCACAAAACCAATCCTCAAAAATTCTGGAAAGGCATCACTACCCTCCTAAAACCTGGCTCAGCAGAAAACCCAAGCCCAGACCCAAATGCACTAGATATAGATCTGGCTACCAAATTCAACTCTTTTTTCATATACTCTATTTCCAAACTAACCTCATCCTTCTCTAATAACACTTCACCCCCTACTTCTGCATCCCCCCTCTTGTCACCCCCTTCATCTCCAGTCTCTCAACTCCCACCATTCTCCCTAAAACCCATTCCTACTTCTACCATAAGAAAACTCCTGCAAAAGCTAAAACCATGCACCAATGCCCCCGATAACATTCCCTCATCCTTCCTCAGCATAGCTGCCGAAGCCATTGCCTTCCCCATCAGCATCCTAATCAATCGCTCTATCCAAGAAGGTCTTGTACCGACACTCTGGAAATAGGCTTTCATCATTCCCCTGCACAAAGGAGGCAATAATAACAATATTACTAACTTTTGTCCCATCGCCATCCTCTCTCCTATATCAAAACTCTTAGAGAAATGTATCCATCTTCAACCCCTTCCCTATCTCTTAGATAATAACTTACTAACTTCCACACAACACGGATTCAGACCCGGTCACAGCACCATGACTGCCCTTCTTTCCTTCCTGGAAACTGTAAATAAATCCAGAGATTCTGGCTCTACTGTATCTACCCTCTTTCTTGACCTCTCTAAGGCCTTTGATACCATCTCTCACAACCTTCTCCTAACTAAACTATCTAACCTAAACCTATCCCCTTCCTCTCTGAATTGGTTCATCAGCTATCTCTCCAACAGGCAACAAGCTGTCAAGTGGAAAAAAGCCATCTCCTCTTTCTTTAACACACCCACTGGTGTCCCTCAAGGTTCCATACTGGGTCCTCTCCTCTTCAATATATTCATAAATGATTTCTTCCACTCAATTCCTCATGCTAAACTTATTCAATATGCAGATGATTCTACAATTATCTGTGCAGCCACATCCATCCCCCCTCTCTTAAAACTGACTCAAGACGCCTTCTCTACCACAGAACAGTGGATGAAGGACAATCATCTAGCACTCAATGCATCAAAAAACAAACTTATGGTATTTACCCCCTCAAAAACCAGCACCATTGATAGGAAACTATTCTCCATCACTAGCCAGAATAACACACCTCTTGAACTGGTATCTGAAACCAAGCTATTAGGAGTCCAGATTGATGACCAGCTTAAATTCAATAGCCACCTACAACTAAACATTAAAAAAAACCCACCAAAAACTTGGCATGCTCTACCGACACAATCGATTCCTCACTTCATCTACTAAGCTCACTCTCGCTACTACATTTCTCATCCCTTCCCTCCTTTATGGTGCCCCTCTCCTAACAAACCTACTCATCTCTCAAAACAAAACTCTCCTCTTGTTATAATAACATTGCCAAATTTGCCACTAGCCACAAATCATCTACCCATCACTGTGCATCTCTCCACAAACTTAACTAGAGCTTCCCAACTATCTCTCCTATACTCAGCTCACTTTTGCTCACAAACTAATTTTTCATTCCTCCCTCTGTTCCTCTCTCAGCTCTACCTTTAAAATGCACCTGCCACAAAGACTCCTAAGATCTAATAACCAAAACCTAATAGAACTGTACAAACCCCTTCACTCTCCAGGACAAAACCTCCTATCCTTTGCCCTGGCATGCCTATGGAATTCCCTTCCTCCCTCCATCTGTATCACCACCAACCTCCCTGCTTTTAAAAAATCACTGCACTCACAACTAACATCCTCATGGGAATGCTCCTTCTCCCACCCCTCATAGCCTATTCTCCACTTCCTACAGGCAACTTTATCATATATTACCAGACACCAAATAAGCCAACTGTAATGACATCTTATAATTCTCTAATCTTACTGTTCCACTCAAGAAACTATATATTTACTACAGCAATGCTTTGTTTTTCTACAAAATTTAGCCTAAAAATTTTTATAGCACCTGCTTAAATCATGTTTTTCTACAAAATGAAACCTATAAATTGCATTGTAAATGCTTAATCTTTGTTTTGTCTTGAACCCACAAATGACTGAAATTGTAAACTGCTGTAATATTTTTATTACCACTGTTTTAAAGCTTTGTCTTTAACCTACAAATGATTGAAATTGTAAACTTCTGTAATCTTTTTTGCAACCTTTGTTTTGGAGCTTTTCTCCCCAGGACTCCATTGAAAGCGGGTTTTTATTGGCCCAATGGACTATCCTGGTAAACCAACTGCAAATAAATAAATAAATAAAATAAATCATTGGAGGGGTTGAGACCTCTGACACAGAAAGAGCTACTGAGAAAGGAGAAACGAGAAGGCCTTTCAGAATCGATTTATTTTTCCTTTCATTCAGCATCCACTGACTAAAACTTTGACAAATCTGGCAAGGAGGTTTAACTGAGAGGTGACAAATCCCCCAGATAATAAACACAGTCGTCGTGAGAGTCGCTGTTAGGGAGTTTACCATTGCAAGGGGTGCAATGTTTAAACCCCGAAGTCCCTTTTTTGTCAGACATTTCCATCCACACACACAAAAAAAAAGTTAACAAAACTACCAAACACCTAAAAAGGTAAGAAAGGGAAAGAAGATACCAACAATGGTATCAAGCGATACCACAAGGGTAAGGAGAGGGCGTACCAACGATGGTAAAAGAATTACCCAATGGGTAGAGCTAGTTAGATATATTAATAGTAAAAGAGAAAAATAAGAAGAAAGTTAAAAAAAATACACAATTATCAAGAAAATATAACACTTATCTGGAGAGCTTGGTGAAATGCTGTTATATGGCTATGTGGCAAACGAGATCTGAGGTAACAGGGAGAAGGGTATTGTGGGTAGCAGCTTAGCTCGAGAGTTTTTGGTGTATGCAAGCTTGGTATTAGGCTGACACGGTTCCGAGCCCCATCAGTGATGAAAGGGAAGAAGATTAACAACATCAGATTACATTTTAGCATTTAGTTGGATCCAATTTTTAGTACACCAAGACTTTACTAGGGAGAGTTCATTCTGGGGAGTTTGAATGTCTCATAATGACTTAGCAACAACCCCACGTTTGCAGTTGCCTGCAAACTTTTTTTACCAGAGGTTATGGCTCTCTACATGGAGATCTGAGAAGTAAATACTGACAAGTAAATATCAAAAAGGAGAGGTTCCATTCTGGTCACTTTCATATTTTATAATGAGGCTTCTGTAACTCTCATTTAATGGGCTCTGTCTTTCAGCCTGTTTGTTAACTATCTTACCATATCAGTGGCAATTTGTACAGCATTTAGTTTTTGTATGATGCCAGCATGGTGAACGGAGTTATAGCCTTTGGCCAGGAGAAGATAATCCCTCTGCACTTCATGGCCACTATTTATAGGATCCATAATCCATTTAAAGAAGATTACCAGATTAAATAGATAGGATCAACTCTTCATAAAGCCAAACTTTTTCGGGGTCAAGTCTAATAAGATTCTTGATAGTGTAGTTTATAAGCACAGTTACAATATGTTCCATGCTTTGTAGTTGCTTGTCAGGCTGACAGGTCTGTAATTACTCGGGTAGGTTGTAAGGCCACCCTTATGGTGGGGTATCACCACGGTGGTGCACCACTCATTAGGGACAAAATTAGTAGCTAAACTTTGATTAAGCAGTTTAAGGAGTACATCTGCAAGGACAGATTTAACACTATTAGCTAAGCAATCAGATATATTATCAGGTCCCATGGGGGAAGCAGTTTTGGTCTTGGCTAGCACCTTTACTTAATGATCTTTAGAGATGACTGGGGTTGTATTTCCATGTTTTCAACAGAAGTCTCAGGAGTCAAGCTGGCACTAAATTATGATACATTAAGCTATGTAAAACAAACTATGACGAAGACCTATATTATAAGTGTGTGTGTGGGTGTGTATGTATGTGTGTATACACACACACACACACACACACACACACACACACACACACACACACACACACACACACACACACACACACACACACACACACACACACACACACACACACACACTTTCATGTAGTATGCTGAATGATTTCTGTATACTAATCAGAAGGCATGCAATAGAATTTTGACTCAGGGTTCACAAATATATTTACAAATAACTAAATGACACTTGTATTGCCAGTCTATGACAACTGAGACTGACTTTTAACACTTGAGTAGATATTTTACATATATATTTAAATGTCTATTTAAAGTCTTATGTATATTTATCAACATCTTGAGGAGGGAATTTTAAATGTTTATTTGAAGTCTTATGTACATTTATCAACAGCTTGAGGAGGGAGTTTTGTACATTAATCTGGAAGCACACTATAACTTTCAGATTAAAGATCATACGGGCATTTATGAACATTTAATGATACAGATAAGCAGAAGAAAACTGGGTAACAAGGAAATGTAAACTGTCCTAGTTGGACAGTTAAGCCTGCCACTTTTTTCTTTATTAGTGAAGGGGGAACAGAATCCTAAAATTAAAATGGATGTTCAATACTAAGGTGATGATATGTGAGTACTTGACTATTTTGTTATGGTTTCTATAAATATTCTTGATTAACTTGAGCTAGTCTTATGTCACTCTGTATGTAAACACTAGATCTTTTTTATCCACTGTGAGACAAAGCCCACTGGCTCATCAGCCCTCACACAATGTCCTGAATACCTCTGGTAGTGTGGACTAGGAAACACCAGTCTATGTGAGAATGCTAGCCTACAGCCCATGTGTTCCTGCTCGAGAATTCCAATCAGGTCACCTACTCCATGGCAACAGCTGGGTGATAGAGAATAAGCCTGCTTGCTATTCCTGTGGAGTGGCCCACTGTCTACCGATGCAGAGCTCCCACTCCCCTGCAGCAGCTCTTTTGAGGTCTGCTATTTGCTGCCCTCCAAGGTAAGTGTGCAGAGATACACTAAATTAGTCTCTGTTTATTGTGTGACCTGCACATGGCAGTGCACATTCACTAAGCTTGAGCTCCACTATGGGACACACAGCGCACCTGCAAGGCATCATCCATATGGTAAGCCAGAACTGCCTCCCTTCCCCAGGATGGGCAAGCTGGTAATGGCCACTCATTTCCATCCTTCCCCACCAGCTCCTACAAGTGCCCATGCTATTACTTAAACTCTTCAGCTGTGATGTAATCAGAGTTTATCCTTTTACATCACAAAGCTGACTTAACACTAGAATTTCTTTTAGTTCTTCAGTCCCCACAGGATCAAGCCCATTGGTTCCACTACCTGGATCCAGTTGGCCTATTCATGTCATGGTTGCAGGAATCTGGAATTCTCAGGTGAGGTAAGAACACTACAGCCCATTCTTTCCTGTCCAGAAACTCTCCCATGAGCTTGTACATTCCAGTTGAGAGGTGGGTAGTAAGCATCATACCAGCTTGCAGGTACAGTGAACTGGCTTACCCTCTCCCTCAGCGAAGCATCTCCCATCCTCTGTGGTGGTTCCTCCAAACTCTACTATAGTTGCCCTCCAAGGGGAAGTGTGCTCCCAAACTCTAAATTCCCCTCAGTTCTTTGTGTGATGTGCACATGGCAGTGCAGGCTAAACCGATTCAAGCTCCCTGGGGTAGACAACTAGTGCTCCTGCTAGATGTTACCGATGTGGTGAGCCAAAGCTCTAAATTACTACACACCCTTCAAGGTTCTAATAGTTACCTGCAAACACACCACGTAAACTGAACTTACAAAACACCATAATAAAATTTAAAAGAAACTAAAATTAAAAAAAGGCTAACGAGTTAATACTAAGTACTATATTCAAACGTCAGTCATCAAAATGTTCATAAATGTGCCTTCTTTCTTCAAACCAAACTTAATTGGTTGGCTGACAAAACCCATGTGGTTAGAGTAGCTGGTGCCACTTTTGAAAGCAAAAACATTACCAGTGGTGTACCACAAGGCTCACTTTTGGGCCCTGTCCTAACTGGCATACATTTCTCAGACCTTCATGGCAGTAATCCTAGCCTATGGTTATCTAAGTTTGCAGATAACTATAAATTTGGTGTTGTTACTTCATTAACTAACTCACAATTGCTCCAACATGTTTTAGGCCATTTTAAGAAATGGCACAAGGGCAACAGTCTCAAATTAAATGTAAAAAAATGTAGCATAGTTCATTTTGGTAAACAAAACAGTTTAACAAACTGTATAGGAGATGCACCTCTCCAATTAGACACTGTTGTAAGGGATCCGGGTACTCTTGTTGAAACTTTATTATTGTTTGACCATTATGTAATCACAGTAGTTCAGAAACCCTTTTATATGGCCCATCTAATTTCCAAAGGCATCTCCACAAGATCCAAAGTTGTCTTAATTTGCTTTTACTCTTATTTTATCAGACATATTATTACTGAATATAACACACCTTTTGGTATTTATTTTTTAAATATATCACACTTCAGATCTCAGAGATTCGTAACTAAAAACATCAGTGGACTTGAAAAATATATTGCCTTGCCCTCCATTAGGATGGAGGGCAATTGTGAATATATATATTTTTGGCTAGGCTTGTAACGGTATGCAGACTGATTGCTTAAACTTATAAATGCCCATATGAACCTTTATCATCAAAAAATGTTAGCGTTAGTAAATAAAGTTAGCACTAGTTTTTGCCTGCATGACTTAATATTTTATAACTTACTTTATGTCTCTCAGTATGCAAGACACTGCTATGACTAGGTGCAGGTATTTCAGTAATTACTGCTGCATTTGTCCTGTTTTTCTTCAACTGTAATATCTGATTTCTTCCTTTTACTTTAACTGTATTGAATGGTCCCATATGATCATCATTTCTTCCTTTGTGATAATTCCTTCTGGTTCGTGTTTTTAATGATCCACAGCTAGTTACAATGTCTGCACATCTGCCCGTGTAACAATTTATTTTATTTTACATTTGTTTACCGGGAAAGCCTGACTGGACACAGGTCCATTCCCAGCGGAGGCCCTGGGAGAAATGCTCCAAAATGCAATTACAATACATGAGAGAAAAAAAAAATAAAGCAAACATATTAGAAATATCGTATGAATACACAGTAAAGTAGAGATTAACAATTCATAAAAGTAGACAAGTTGTGACGTATATAATATACACTAAAGCACACTATTGTTTAAGACATTAGGTAATGTGTGCTGATTTAGTAAAGGGAGTTATTAGTTCTGTAAGTTAAGTTTAGTAAAGGGGGTTAAGTTTGGTAAGGGGAGTTATTAGTTCTGTACGTTAAGTATCAACAAGTTAACATTCTTTCAGGGTAAACTGTTTGTTCTTAACAGAGTCCATGCAACAACCACTTGGAGTGGATTAACCTGGGGAATGGCATGAGCAAAGCCAGTCGTTTACATAGTGGGTTTTTAGGAGTTTTTTTTTAATTGAATAATGGAGATGGTGGAAGTTATCTGACTTGGTATGAGTTCCAGATTTTGTCAGTGTTGTAGGCAAAGAGGGCTTTACCAGCATCGTTTTTATGTTTGATGACAGTTATGAGGTTCTGGTTACTAGATCTTAAGGCTCTTAAGCTAGTGTGGGGCTGAATTAGATGCTGGAGTGCTGGGGTTGTATCAGGAAGGTAGTAGAGCTTGTGTGCTATAGAGAGTTGATTGAGAAGTATTTCAGGCAACTCAAGCCAATTGAGCTGCTTAAGGGATAGACAGTGATGAGCCCTAAAAGAAGCCTCAGTAGCAAACTTGGCAATTCTGTTATAACAATATTCCATTTTATTTAGATCTGTTTGGCGGAGATTAGTCAAGATAGGTGAGACATAGAGAAGGATGGATAGGAGGTGAGTCCTTGCAATGGTTTGTTTAGTACATTTAGTGATAAACGGTTTGTTCCTATAGAGGAGTCCAAGCTTTTTGTTAACTTTCTTGATGGTTTGTGCTATGTGGATGTCATATTTCAGGTTATTGTCGATTTCTACACTTAAGAGTTTAGTGTGTGTAGTTGGGGTGATTTGAATGTTATCTTTGGAGATGATGGTAAAATCATTGTTTAGAGAAGGAGATCTACCAGGGCTGAAAAGAATTAGTTTAGTTTTTTTGGGATTAAGAATAAGTTTGATGTTAGTGAACCACGTTTCAGCTAGAGTGAAGTTATTTTGGGTTAGGGTTTGCAGTTCAATTAAGGTGGGGGTGGCACATATAAGAGTGGTGTCATCTGCGTATTGTACTACTGAGGCAGTGAGTGAGGATGAAGAGATGTGGCTGGTAAACAGACAGAACAGCAATGGGCCGACGATGGATCCTTATGGTTACTGGTAACAGGGGGGACAATTGATCCTGCCATAGAACTGCTTGCTGACGGCCTGATAAGTAGCTATTGAACCATGATATAGAGGAGGGGCTTATATTTAGGGTAGATAGAGTTTCAAGAAGCATACCATGGTTTACCATGTCAAAGGCTTTTGATAAGTCTAAGAATATGGAAGATATGAATCGACCCTTGTTTCTATGATGGTTAAGTATGTTGGTGAATGATAGTAGTGCTGTGGTGGTGCTATGGGAAGGTCGAAGGTCATGCTGAGATATGGAAAGTAGGTTGTTATTTTGGAGGTACTGCATTAGTCGAGTATGAGCTATTATTTCTAGTATTTTGGATAAAGGTGACAGGATTGCTACTGGTCGATAGTTGGTGAGCTCTAAGGAGTTACCTCCTTTGTGCAGTGGAATAATAATATGTGATTTTTTCCATGAGGTAGGTACCTTGCATTCTGACAGTGACCTATTTATGAGAATTGAGACAGGATAGGTTATGGCTTCTTCTGATACCTGAAGGAACTCAGCTGGGTAGGTTATCAAGCTGCTAGTGTGGTTGGTTTAAGTTTTTTTAGAAACTACCTTAGTGGACACAGAGTGCAGGGTAAAACTGGAAGTCCTGATTTGTGTAATGGGGTGGGTTGGGATAGTTATTGGTGTGGGGCTATTTGTACTATTTTGGGCATTGGTAAGGGTCTGGACTGTTTTGGTAAAGAATTTGTTGAATTGTGTGGGAATGTTATCCTGTTTGTTTGGTAGCACAGGGGTTGGAGTAGTGGATTTTCCTGGGTGCAGTATGCTGTTTATTGTAGCCCAGAATCTTTGAGGGTTGTGAGCATATTTTTCTTGCATGTGTTTATAGTAATTAGTTTTGTCAAGTTTAATTTGTTTTTTGGCTTTGTTGCGGAGTTCTAGATACTTTTGTCTAAAAGTAGTGGTTTTGTTTTTGTGAAAATGAATCCAGGCCTTGTCCCTTACTTTCATTATAATTTGGGTATCTTTTGTTAGCCATCTTCTTCAATCTTATCAAATTATTGTGGCTTTCGTTATACAGACTCTAAGTCATAAATAGATCGCAGCTAACAAGATGTCCAACTTTGTCTAGTTCTGCACTGCAGAACTTAAAACTGTCTGCATTCCCTCACCGTTTCTACAGATTTTATGAACCAGTATGTATGCAATCTAGCATCTTCAGCTGCCATTGTTAGTCCTTCATCCTTTGTTTCAAATTTAATCTTTTTTTATTTGAACAGTCATATGTCAAATCTTAATCAGCATGCACTTGTTTCAGATCTCACTACTTGCCATTGCAATTACAAGCTTTGAAATTTTCTTTTTTTCTGGTTACAATCTTTACATTCTTTTATCTTCAGCACTTTCTGTTACTGTTTTTTTTCTGGGCTAAATTTCATACCCACTACTTTCTGAAATGCTTCTGCTAATGGGAGCAAGGATGTCATCTCAAAAAATGTTTTTTCATTGTTTACAACTTTCACTATGTTTGCATCTGATGATGTCAACAAATGTGTATGCAGTCCCATGACTGCAGATCTATACATATAGCCAATTTCAAGGATGCCCATAACTGCATAAAGCAGTTTTGCTTTCCCACTCAAATGATACAGCACTTTTGTGAGGGCTAGTCACGCACACCAAAGTTGAAAGTTAGAGCAGGTAATGTAAGCTGACTTAAAGCTTAAACTTTATTCCTAAATGTCAAGGCAGTTTTTAGCATTAGTTTTATTCTTCTGAAATATTCTTTATAAAGCTTTGTTTTAATTTATTCAAGTTGCATTGCTGACCCTTCATCTAATCCAAGATATTTATACACTTCCTCTTGTTCCAGTTTTACACCACAGGGTGAAATTTTCCTGATGCATCAGTTTTCCTTCCATAAATGGTGCTATCACACAACGATCAAGGCCAATGTCACTCTTACAGCATCTACAAAAGTTGTAACCACTTGCAGTTGTTAATTTCATTTACTTTTCGGATGAGCTGTACAGTTTTAATTCATCCACAACAAAGGAGGAGAGACATCATTTGTCAAGACTGCTTTCAGGAAGTCTAGCATCAAGCAGTTCGCATGGCCTTGTCTGATACGTAAACAGAAATGGGTTGTGGGCTAGGCAGCAATGATGACAAAGAATCACCCTGGAATACCCCTCAATGGATTTTTGTAGTGGTGATAGAAACTTGCCCTTTTTCATGTTTTGGCAGTGCTTTGTAGTAACTGCTATGGCAGTTTATCTATGTACAGTGTATTTTATACACCCATTAAGTGTTCTATATTCAAGAATATGGAATATAGTCACACATTTTTCTGTAATCTATATATACATTAGGTCCTATCCCTTTTCACAATTCTCTATAGTGATCCCTGTTCCCATAACATTTTCTTGTATTTCATTTTTGTTGACTGACATCATTATGTTTTATCTAAATGACTATAAACTCTCTCTGCCTTTATTCTGATATACAGCTTGCATGTCGCTGAAAGATAAGTTACTGCTTGCTAATTCTTAGTCTAGTTTTTCCTGTTATTAACCAAGATGATGCCAATGCATTTTTTGTACTAAATCACACAGCCAACATCTTTATGTATTAACTTAACAAAGTAGGTGGACTGGCCCATGGACAGTTTTCAGCCATGAGCCAGGAACCATGCATATCCAACTTTAAATATATTCAGAATTAAGAGAGATAAACAGTGTATGGTTTAAAACATATTACCACAGTCTTCCTTTGAAACAAGTGTTACATGTATTTACATTAGCTGCTTCATTGGTGATAAGATTACATGCATTTTGTTCTACAAAGAAAGGAGTAACAGAACAACCAAATATACGTAGTTGTATAGATATTTACACACATACATAATTTGTAGCAGATGTGTACAATAAGTTTACCTGTAATTCTTGGCTACAAGTGTTGATAACAGGAATCTGAAGGGTTAAGAAATCATCTTGACACTATCAAAACAACTGCAGGTGTAGGACTGTTTGAGGTGTTTTTAGCTTCTTTCTGAAATCAAGGTACTCGTCAACTCTCAAGTTTTTTCTCCAACTACTTTTATGAATGGTGGCCTTTCCAGCAACAAGATGCCGTCTCTCTGGAATCTTAAACTCTAGGGCATGCTTTGTCTTTTAATTTATGTAGACAGAAGCAGTAACTTGCTTAATATTTTAAATGTGAATATTGAGAGGAGGAATGTTGACCTGACCATCAGAGGAAGTCAGCTGGCCTTTCTTTGGGAAGTAGGAGTGTCAATCATACTTGCAAGCAAGACTGAAACAGACAAACACCCAGAAAGTAAGTTTTACCTAGAAAACTTCCCTTAACCGAAACATGTAACAACAACTTCTTTCAGCTGTTCCTGTTAGGGGTTGCCATGGTGGATCATCTGTTTCCATTTCTTACTGCCCTCTGCATCTTGGTCTGTCACACCAATCACCTGCATGTCCTCTCACCTATCCATACACCTCATCTTAGGCCTTCCTCTTTTCCTCTTACCTGGCAGTTCCATTCTTAGCTTTTCCCAATATACCTAGCATCCCTCCTCAGCACATGTCCAAACCAACACAATCTCGCCTCTCTGGCTTCACCTCCAAACCGTCCAACCTGAGCTGACCCTCTAATATACTGATTCCTAATCCTGTCCATCCTCGTCACACCCAGTGCAAATCTTAACATCTTTAACTCTGCTATCTCCAGCTCTGACCCCTGCCTTTTTGTCAGTGCCACCGTCTCCAACCCATATAACATAGCTGATCTCGCTACCTTCTTGTAGGTCTTCCCTTTCACTCTTACTGGTACCTGTCTGTCACAATTCACTCCTGACACACTTCTCCACGCACTCCACCCTGTCTGTACTCACTTCTTCACCTCCCTTCCACACTCTCCATTACTTTGAACTGTTGATCCCATTAAATTCATCCACCTTCGCCAGCTCTACTCCCTGCATCTTCACCATTCCTCTAGCCTCCCTCTCATTCACACACATATATTCTGCCTTAGTCCTGCTGATCTTCATTCCTCACCTCTCTAGAGCATATCTTCATCTTTTCAGGGTCTCCTCAACCTGTTCCCTACTCTCGCTACAGATCAAGATGCCATCTGAAACATGTAACTTAATGTAGCTAAAACAAAATCACTGTGCAGAGACAAGCTTAGAGCAGCTAGTTTGCACATTAAACCAAACTACTATCAAATCTTAGCACAACCTAACCTAGACATGTGCCAGACCCCACAAACCACCCAAGGAGACCAATATATAACTCACTCCATGACTTTCAGTAGCCCACCCAAATACAGGTCTGGACAATGTGGATATGCAACTTCCAAATGCCTCCACAGTCAGCTTGGTAGACATGGGCATCCTGAGACAATGTAGCAACTGTCTTGTTCACAAACAACCACTTAATCCTTAAAGAGACAAACACAGTATGAGAGAGATGCATACACAATTTCACTGAAGACAAAAGTTTTGCATACAAACAAGGTTGTCAAGAACACACACAATAAATCCACAACACACAGTGTCCACAATATACATAGACCAACCTATGCTGAGGTACTAAAAAGCAATCTTCCCAAACATTAAAGACCTTGTAAACATATAAATGACAACACCTATCCACAAAAATGACTAAAGCACTCAAGAAAAGCAACACCAAACACCACACATATGCCTACACCCAGTGAAGCCCATAAGGCAAGCCAACAAATTATCCAGGACTCTTGTCATACAGGACTCTCTTGTTGGACACACACATACCTCACTCACTAGACTGAGCAAGGAGAAGATAACAGTAAGTTACTTATCTGCAGCGAGGAACCGCCATGTCACACACACACACACACACACACACACACACACACACACACACACTCACTCACTCACTCACTCACACACACACACACTCACTCACTCACTCACACACACACACACTCACTCACTCACACACACACACACACACACACACACACACACACACACACACACACACACACACACACACACACACACACACACACACACACACACACACACACACAAACAGACACAGACAGACAGACAGACACACACACACACACACACACACACACACACACACACACACACACACACAGACACACAGACACACACACACACACACACAAGTTACTACACCACAGGTAACAGTATGATTCTGTCACAATTCATATGTATGTTAATGACCTGTGATGTACTTCGCAGACTGCAGGAACAGAGACATTGTTGATGTCTCTGAATATGTGTCTCAGGCATATATGTGCTTTGCATTGAACAGCTTTCTACCTTCACCAAGGAGGATGCCACACACAAACAAAAGAGGATTGACCTCAATAACTGGCTTAGTTTCTGGGTTCATAGGTTGGTACTAGGCTATCAGCCCTAGGGCCTATACAAGCCTAGCCATAACAATTCCCTGGCTATTTCTTCCCGCACTATTTACGTCCCTGGACCCCTGTCTAGCAGGGCGACTGACGTGATCCCCGGGGTGAACTTCCTTTCTCCCATCCAATCGTCAAGGTTCCTTTTGAAGATGGCCAAAGAGGCACTCTGCTTGACATGTATGGGCAATCTATTCCAGAGTCTGGGGAGTCTCTGGGACAGGAACCTATCCCTCCAGCATGTTTTGTTTATTGTGATGACAAGGTTTAGATCCCTGGAGCATGTGGCTCTGAGGGATTGAGATTTCTTTAAGTGTAGCATGTCCAACAGCTCTGGGTTTGACATGGCCTTGTATGTTAAGCAGAGATCGCCTCTGAGTAGACGATATGCAACAGAGTATAGCTGGAGTTTTTTAAGGCGGTCAGCATAGGGCATCTGCTTTAGGCCTGTGATTCTTTTAGTGAGGTATTTCTGCGGCCTTTCCAGTTGTTGCAGATGTCTTGAGAGGTACATACCAAACGGGGGTTGTATTCTATAATGGGTCTAATGAGGGATGAGTACAGTGGGACAATGACCTCCTTTTTTCTGGATGAAAAGCCCTTAGTGATGAGGTGTGCCACATAGAAGGATTTCCTGTCTGTTGTGGCAATGTGGTTATCAAAGGTGAGACCACTGTCCACCTGTGTCCCTAAGTCTCTTATCACACTTTCGGTGTTTAGTGTACTGCCACCTATATAGTAATTCACGGATAGATGTTTTTTTCCCAAAGGGGATAACTATACATTTCTTGGCATTGAGCTTGAGCCCATGGCTCTGGCACCAAGCATCTGTTTCTGTAAGGCCCTTTTGTAGAGTATCCACATCATTTGGGGATTCAATGATGGCTCCCAGTTTGCAGTCATCTGCGAACTTTGTTAGCTAGAGTCCCTTAGTGTTGGCCTGTACTTCAGAGAAGTAGATGCCAAACAAGAGCGGTCCCAGGACTGAACCCTGAGGTACTGCACTTGTCTGGAGCTGGATTTGGAGTCAGCTACTTTTACAGTGTGGGTTCTATCAGTAAGCCAGTTAGCAACCCATTAGGTGACATAGGGATTAATGCCCAGCTTAGTAAGTTTATCTATGATTCCAGAGTGGGGGATGGTGTCAAAGGCCTTGGCAAGGTCTAGATAGACTGTGTGGGCCACCTTACCCTTATCCATGGCTCTGGAGACTGATTTGAAGAAGTCAATCAGGTTCAGGAGACAAGATCGGCCCTTCACGAACCCAAACTGGGTGGGGTCCAGTGTTTGAAGGTTGCCAATGTCTTTGTTTATAAGTTCCATGATAATACGTTCCATGGCCTTGCAGATAAGGCTCGTCAGACTGATGGGACGGTAGTTTCTGGGATCCAAGGTGGATCACCCCTTGTAGAGTGGGATGACTGTAGCTCTGAGCCACTCAGTGGGCACGAAACCTGAGGTGAGGCTATGATTAAACATGACACTTAGGTGAAGTGCCAGTTCATATTGTAGGTCATGTAGTACACAGCCCAGGATGTCATCTGGTCCCATGGATGTTGTATTCTTAGCTTTGGAGAGTGCATTTTGTTTACCTGTGTGGCCGTTATTACCGGAATTTGGCAATCTTCCGGTATTGAGATGGGCCATTTAGGGGGTGAGAGGGGGGTGAAGTTGGCACTGAATCGATGTGCCAGGATATTGGCAATATCCTTGGGATCAGTATATTTAATGCCATTCTGTTTTAGCTCAGAGCAGATCTGAGCATTGCCATTTAGATTTGTGACATAGTTATAGAATGCCTTGTGGTTGTCTTTGGAATCTTTGGCAATTTTATTTTCGTAACTAGCTTTGGAGGATTTTATGAGGGATCTCAGTTTCTTACTGAGGCTGGTAAGGAAGTTTTTTGCATCCTGGGATTTTCCTCTTTTCTGCAACAGTTTCTTCCTTTTGTTGTAAAGTTGTTTATGGCAGGGGACCACCAGATTGGCTTCCTTTTTTTGGATGAGAGCATCTTGGTTCTATTTGGGATGGCACGATTCATGCATAAGTGGATGTGCTCGTACATTGCCTTAGCGTAGGAATCAGCAGTCGAACTTTCAGTTCCCATCTGCATGGGTGTCATGAAGTTTGTCACTTCTGACTTGAGTAACATGAAGTTGGCTTTGGAGAAGTTTTTTATGGAGGTTTCCTTACTGGGGGGTGGGGGTGGGATGTGATTGTTAAGGGTGATTAGCTTATGGTCAGACCTGCCTAAGAGGGGGTGACCATAGGTGTGGAGCATCGATTTCCCATGCTGGTAATGACCAGGTCTAGGATAGTGGAGCCCCTGGTGGGACTATGGATTAGTTGATCCAGGGCGTTGGAATTTATGAATTCCAAGAACCGTTGGGAAAAGGTGTTGGTACACGAGTAGTTTTCCCATGGCAGGGTAGTTAAAATCACCCAGTATTAGGGTATTTGGTTCTATCTTAATATTTTCCAGTATGTTTAGAAAGGTGTAGTGAGAATCCTGGGGTATGGTGGGGGATCTGTAGCAAGCTACAGTTTGGATTGCAGTCTTACCTAGTGTTAGTTGCACCTGGAGAATTTCAGATGCATTGTATTGAGCAACTAGCCTGGTGGTGTGAATATTGACACTCCTCCACCTTTAGTGTTTCAGTCCTGGTTTGATGGCCAAAAAGTGTGGTAAGAGTTGTAGCCTGGTATTGCAGGGGTGCTCTCTGGAGCCTTGAACCAGGTCTCAGTTACTGCACAGATATCGATGTTCTCCATTTTTAGGAGTGCCTCGAGAGAGTGCATTTTGAGGTTTAGACTTCTAGCATTGAGTAGCATTATCTTCAGATTTTGCATGCTTGTACCTGTTACAGTCGTGGGGTTCAACATCTGTTAGCATGGGAGGATGTGGTTAGCAAACCACATTTCTTTGCAAAGGATGGTCTGTTTGTGTCTCCTCTAGGCTTCCAAATATTAGGTAAAATGTTACCACCCCCTTAGAGCCTTTTTTAGGCAATGTCAAACTGACAAACCAACCAACATAGCAAATAAAACCCAAAGAAACCTAAATGTGTTACTGCTAGATGATAGGGGCCTAAAACAAGAAACTCCACACCCTACAAGCTCTCTTCACTCTAGAAAATAAAAGACATTAGTGCCATTACCGAGACATGGTTTAAATCCACAGAAAGTATTTTGGCAGTACAAGGCTTCGCCTTCCACACATTTAGACCATCAGCCACAAAGACACGGACAAAAGGTAGAGGAGTCTTAATCCATATTAGCAACAAGCATAACTACATTGGTTAAATAGGATGATACCCTGGAATGTATTCACATGTAAATCACCTTACACAAAGTCCCTTAGGATATCCTAGC
Organism: Protopterus annectens; assembly: GCF_019279795.1. Taxonomy (NCBI): domain Eukaryota; kingdom Metazoa; phylum Chordata; order Ceratodontiformes; family Protopteridae; genus Protopterus; species Protopterus annectens. The sequence continues at coordinate 1,546,757,604 of NC_056745.1, read as the reverse complement.
AAGCTATAGGTCACCCTCTACATCCTCAGAAACCCATAGCTGAAACCTAAAACTAGTGGAGACATTCACCATTAAACCAAATACCCTAATCAGGGGAGACATTAACTATCCCTATATAGACTGGAAAGCATACACTGCCTTTTACTCACAGGCATGATGATTCCTGGACTTTATTAATAAATATTCTTGACCAGATAGTGTGCATACCCACCAGGGGTTCAAACATACTGGACCTGGTACTCACCAATATGGGTGAGCAATGACCCCCACCCCCCATAACATGTCCTCACTAGTCCACAAAACTATCTCTTACAAAATAAAAATCAACTTGATAACCCGAGCGAACCCTATGAGAGCTAGGAACTATTCCAAACCAAAGTACACCGTAATATGCGATAGTTTGTCAAAATTCAATGCCCCTGAGTTTACAGCAATCTACGCAAAATTGTTCACACAGACCCTGTACAACCATGTAAATGGCTGTATAGAGTCTGCTGTACCTACTAGAAGTAAGCCCAAAACAAACTCTAAAAACAAATCACACTGGTGGAATCCTAACCTTAATAAGGTATATAACAAAAGGGAAAAAAAAGTCATGGCTAAAATCAGGAAGAGCAACTCCCATAATGATAGGAGCTCTCTAATTAATTAAACTAAACAGGAAACTAACAGGACTAATTACGTGCAACAAGGCCAATTGTGAAGTCAAGATAGCCTCACAGGCGAAAGACAACCACAAGGCCTTCTACAGCTATGTCCAAAACCTCAAAGGAGCACACCAGTGTGACAAACTGGAGCTCAGTGGTGCCACCTTCACTGAGCAGAGCGACATAGTGAATTTGCTGGCTAACAAATTCAGCTCAAACTTCACTCACCACCCCCATGAAATAATTATTAGCATGACCCACCTCAGCTATTAACAATAAGCAGGTCCTGGCTGCACACGCTAAGGCCAAAATAGCTTGAATCATGACATATCATGACCACTTGAGTCATTTTTCTACTACAGCCTCAAAACAGGCTTCATGCCAAGGGAATGGAAGACTGCAATGGTTATCCCACTTCACAAGGGTGGACCATCAACCAATCCCAGAAACTACAGACCTACTACTCTGACTTTTCTAATATGCAAAGCCAGGAATGAATTATCATGAAATGATCAACAAACCATAGGCAACCTTTAGACACTGGACCCAACCTAGTTTGACTTTGTCAAAAGAAGGTCAAGCCTACCAAACTTGGTGGACTTCTTTGAAGAACTTATCAAGGCAATGGATAAGGAGAAAAAAGGTGCATACTGCCTACCTGGACCTGGCTAAGGCATTTGATACAATACCCCACTTGTGTATAGTTGACAAATTCACCAAACTGAGCATAATCACCTACATAACTCGCTGGATTGTTAGCTGGCTCGTGGACAGGACCCAGGAAGTTAAGATTGTTGATACCACTTCCATTAAGAGACCAATCACCACTGGGGTACCTCATGGTTTTGTGCTGGGACCACTCCTATTAGGCATCTACTTCTCAGAGGAAAAGATTAATGTTAAGGGCCTTTGGCTGACCAAGATTGTAGATGACTGCAAACTGGGAGTTATCATAGGATGCCCCACCCAAAATGAGGTTGGGAAGACTAAGGGTGGTGGAGTTTCTATTTTCATTAAAGACAAGCATACCTCCAGACTGGTTTGCCAGCATGCATGATGCACTAGAACTTCTCCAGGTGCAACTGACAACTGGAAAGACATCCATCCAAGTTATAGCCAGCTACAGATCCCCCTCCATAACTCAGGACACCCACTCCTCCTACCTGGACCTACTTGAGTCCATCAAGGTACCCCTTAACATCCTGATCTTTGGTGACTTCAACTACCCCACCATAAACTGGGTGAACTATTCCTGCTCTAATGCACTCAACAAATGATTCATTGACTTCATCAGTTCTAACTCACTAGACCAGCTTGTCTCATCCCCCACAAAGGGAGATAGCATTCTAGACTTGGTTCTCACCAACATGGGCGACTACTGCACCACCGCCATAGTAAGTTCTTCCCTGGTGAGATCAGACCATCAGTCTGTCTCATTCGAAGTGTCTATCCCGTCCAACCCCCACCCAGCCGTTACCAGGCTAAAAAACTTCTCAAAAACTGACTACAACCTTCTAAGGGAGGGTATCAGTAGCTTCACACCCCCCCCTCAGAAGATGCAGACAAATATGCTGAACAGTATGCCAGTGCAGTATACAAGCACCTGTACAACTGCATGGACTAAGCCATATCCAAAAGAACTAATACCTGCTTCTCAAGGAAACACAAACCTATGTGGTGGACATCCTCTATCAACAGGCTTTAAAATAAAAGGAAGAGACTGTTATCCACGGGTAAAAAGGCACAAATTCCCAATTGGAAAAACTCCCTCCTTAGCCTCAACAAGCAAATTAGATCACTAGTGAAAACCTCTAAAGCCAATTATGAATTGAAACGACCCTCCGAAACAAAGGTTAACCAGAACGCCCTTTTCAGTTACATCAGAAACCTCCGTGGTAAACCCTAGGTTTGTTCTGAATTAGTTCTTAACGGTACCACTTACACTGATCCTGTTGACATAGCCAACCTGCTAGTAGACAGGTTTAGCGCAAACTTCACCCTCTTGCCCCTCCCAAGGACCATTCGACATTCTCGATACTCACCCCGCACCTCACATCTCCATAGATCAAGTGTTAAAGGCCCTATCCAAGGCAAACAACACATCTTCCATGGGACCTGATAGTATCCCAGGTTGTATTCTGCAACATCTCCAGCAAGAACTAGCCTTGCCATCAAGCACCCTATTCAACCATATCCTAAGTACAGGCTTCATTCCAGCAAAGTCGAGAACTGCCATTGTCATCCCTTTGCACAAAGGTGGTGCCACTACTGACCTTGGAAACTTATCACCCCATTAGCTTGACAAGTCTGATCTGCAAAGCCATGGAGCTTATTATTACGGACCTCATAAAAGTACAGGTGTGTACCTACCATAAATGTAGATGTTCGAGTTTATTCACTGTTGCAGTCATTACACTTGGGTTATCCTGCTGGCAGGCTACCAGCAGTCGGCCTGAATTCCAAAGTCTTGGTCCGGCGTCGGTTGCTGTCACCTCTTCCCTGCCGTCAGTGCTTCAGGGGTATAAAAGATGCAGCCAACGCCATTTTCTTCAGTTTTTCTTTCCCCAGATGTCAGGTGCCCCCAAAAGGGTAGGCTAAAAATGATGCCAATAAAAATGCATGCACTAAAATAAACATTACCTTCATCTATAAGCAAATACACCACATAGGTTGTATAGAATAGAGAAGTACAGATAAGTCCCAGAAAAGAAAGGGGGATGGTGGGTGGGTAACCTGGACTGCAACAGTGAATACACTCGAACATCTACATTTATGGTAGGTACACAACTGTACTATGTTCATCGTGTTTCACTGTTGCAGTCATTACACTCGGGTTGAATCCCAAAGCTGAGGTTGGGTGGCTGGGTCTAAACAGAATTAGGAGTGGCTATGAGGCCCTGCAGAACTGCAGTGGCAAATCCTGCTCTGGATTTAGAGTAAAGAGGTAAGTGGTAGTGTTTTGTAAAAGTGTGCAATCGAGTCCAAGTTACAGCCTCTAAAATGTCTTTGGTTGGTACTCCTCTGAGGAGGGCTGCTGAAGTGGCTGCTGCTCTGGTTGAATGTGGCCTAATGCCCTTAGGCACTGATTTGCCATGTGAATAGCAGAAACGAATGCAGTGACCTATCCATTTTGAAATAGTCTGCTTTGAGATAGCCTTTCCTTGTGATCCTGCAGCACATGCCACTAAGAGTTACTCAGTCTTCTGAAATCTTTAGTCCTGTCCAAGTAGAAGCGTAGCTGTCTGTGTATGTCCAAAGAATGCAGAAGTTTCTCCCCCTTATTCTGTGGGTTTGGATAAAAGGTAGGCAAATGAACGGTTTGGTTAAGGGCCACACTGGATACTACCCTTAGGCATAAATGTTGGGTTTGTCCTCAGAGAAACCTTGTCTGGATGGAAAATTATAAAAGGTTCCACAGCCATTAGTGCCTGTAACTGAGACTCTTCTTGCCGAGGTTATTGCTAGGAGCAGAGCTGTTTTTCATGATAAGAATTTTATCTCAGCTGTATTGGCTGGCTCAAAAGGAGGCAGTGTGCGTTTTTCCAAGACATACTTGAGGTCCCATGCAGGTATTGGCGCTCTCCTTGGAGGTCTTATGTTTTTGGCCCCTCTGAGGTACTGCCTTAGCAGTAGATGTGAAAAAATAGGTGGGTCCGTATTGTAATGAGCTGAAATGGCAGAGGCATGAATCTTAACTGATGAAAAGGATAGGCCTTTGTCCAGCATCTCACTTAGGTGTTGTAAAATCTGAGGAATATTTGGTACAAGCGTGTCAATTCCTTGTGCCTGGTTCCAAGCACAGAATCTCTTCCATTTTTCTGCATAAGATTTTCTGGTGCTGGGCCTCCTGGCCTCCAAAATAACATCCATAACTGCTTTAGAGAGAGGTGTGTTCTGAATGGTTACATTATCCACTGTGCTGCCAGATTTAGGGTTCTGAGTTGGCTGTGCAGGATCTGATTGTTTTGTTGGGTCCAGGCTGGGCCTTGAGACAAGCTCTTTAGGATTGGGTACCAGTTTTGGCGAGGCCAGTCTGGGGCAATCAGTATCATTTTTGGGTTCTCTTGTCTGACCTTTAGGAGTACCTTGGGGAGGAGAGGCAATGGAGGAAAGGCAAATACTGTAAGGGTTTTCCAGCTGAATGATAGAGCATCCACTTTCCATGCTTGCTTGTGATAAGTCCTTGTGCAGAATCTCTGTAGTTGGCAGTTGTGAGGGGAGGCAAATAGATGTATGTCTGGGCATCCCCATTTCCTTGTTATCATGCTGAAGATTTGTGGATCCAGTTTCCACTCATGAGGATCCATGAGGTTTCTGCTTAGTTCGTCTGCCAGAGTATTTGTCTTTCCTGGCAGGAATTGTGCTTGCAGGTGTACTTGATAAGTCAATGCTGTGTTCCACAAAGTCATGGCTTGTCTGCAGAGGAGATAGGAATGTGTGCCTCCCTGCTTGTTTATGTATCACATGACTGTAGTATTGTCCATCTTTATCAGCAGTTGTCCTGGATGAAGTAGCTCCTTGAAGGATGTCAGGGCATTCTGAACAGCTAGCAACTCTTTTTGATTGATATGAAGATGCATTTGGCTTTCGGGCCATGTGCCCTGAATACATTTTCCTGCCATGTGGGCCCCCCAGGCATAATCTGATGCATCTGTTGTTAGTGTCTGCCTTGCTGTAGGTAAAGTGAATGACTGTCCCTTGTTGTGGTGACAGGCCTGTGCCCACCATCGAAACACCTGTTGCAGGCAGGGAATGAGGGTAATTAAAGTTTCCAGCTGTGGAAATGTTGAGTCCAAACACTTTTTAGATACCATTGTAGTTTCCTCATATGCAGTCTTGCATATGGAATTAGCAGAATGCAGGATGCCATGAAGCCCAACGCCTGCAGAATTTTTCTTGCAGATAACTGGGTCTTTGTTGCCAACATTTTGAAGTAAGAAGTCAGTTGCTTTTGTTTGTCTGGCATGAGATAAGCCATCTGAGCAGTTGTATTTAAGCTTGCACCCAGGAATATTATCTCTTGAGAGGGTACTAGTTTTGATTTCTTTTCGTTTACTGTGTACCCTAGGCAAATTAGTAATCTTTTTACAAACGCCAGATGCTTTAGTAGAATGTCCTTGTTCTCTGCTTGAATAAGGCAGTCGTCCAAGTAAGGATCTATTTGAATTCCTCTTTGTCTGCAAAAAGCAATTACTGGTGCCAGGCATTTTGTGAAGACCCTGGGCGCAGTAGATAAGCCAAAGGGCAGTGCAGAGAATTGGTAGTGCATTGAGCCAGCTATGAGTCTGAGGTATCTTCTGCAAGATTGTCTGATTGGGACATGCAGGTATGCCTCTTTTAGGTCCAAAGTTATAAGCCAAGCCTTCTTGCCCAACATGGGCAGAAGCTGCTGCAGAGTCAACATTTTGAATTTTGGAACGTCCAGAAATGTGTTTAGAATAGACAGGTCCAGTATTGGTCTCCAGGCTTTGTCCTTTCTGGGTACCAATAAAAGTCTCGAGTAAAATCCTTCTCCCTGCTCTTGCTGTGGTACTCGCTGAATGGCCCTCATGCCCATGAGGGATGAAACTTGCTTTTGTGCCTCTGCCCATTGATTGTGTGTCAGGTCTAGCATACCTCTTGCCCTTGGCAGGGTGTGAAAGTTGAACCTGTAGCCCTGAGACACTATATTCAAGACCCATTTGTCCTGGGTGATCATGTGTCAATTTTGTGAAAAAAGTGCTAGTTTTCCCCCTAAGGGGGCTGCCAAAAGATAAGTGCTTGGTGCTGGCAGAGGAAAGTCATTGGGACTGTTTCCTGTATGGCTGTGATTGTCTTCTCCGCTTTTGGAGGTAGAAGCACCCCATTATTTAGGCCTGTATGAGCCTTGGGGCTGGGATCTGCCTCTAGGGTGTCTCTATCTGCCTCTTTGTGGCCTGTCTGACACTGGAAAGGACCAATTCTTTGTAGGCCAGTTCCTGCTAAATCTGGGTTGCTGTACCTGTAAGAAATCCTTAACTGTCTCCCTAGATTTCGCTTTGTCCTCCATTTTCTTCAACACCTCTTCTGCTTTAACACCAAACAAAGTATCATGCTGTAATGTTGCATCCAATAATTTTGCTTTAACATGATCAGGCAGATTCTGTTCCCCTGCAAGAGGCCTCCAGAGAATCAAAACCACATTGCAAAGTATGCTTTCCCACTTGTTTAGCTGCATGCAATAAATCCTGCATTTCCTTGCTTTCTGCACATTCAGAATTAGTCAACATTTTCTGTTTTAGCAGTGACATTAAGTATTGCTGATATTTAAGCATATGAAACTGACAATTTAAAGCCCTTACAGCCAAGGTAGCAGAAATGTAAACCTTTTTCCCCCATCTGTCCAATGCCCTTGAATCCCTATCAGAGGGGATAGGGTTTTTTGCAGTGGAAGCCTTGACCCCTTTGGGACCCTGAGATATAGTTTCTGGGTCAGCAGCAGGGTTTTTATAAAGAAATTTATGTGAATCTGGAACCCTGTAGTATCTGTCTGGCTTAACAGGTGCAGGGGATAAAGAGTCAGGAGACAGGCCAGACTCTGAAAATACATCATCTACAATGTCTAAACCAGGGGCAATAGCAAGAGGCCTGTGCTGAGGTAGTAAAAGAAAGTCTCTGAGCCTTTTCTTAATTCTGAGTAATCTTGGCTTTCCCAGTGAAAGTGCTCCCTTATGGTATGCAGGGTTTCCCCAAAAGAATAATTCTCAGGAGGAGAGGCTGAAGGGATAGATTCTTCAGCATCAGAATCCTCATAGGGAAGAAGAGAGTATTCCTGTTCAGAAGAGGAGTCAGAGGAAATGGAAACCTGATCTGAAGATTCATATTCTGTCTCTTGCCTAGGCCTCTTATTAGGAGGGGGATGGGAATCCCTGATCAAAGCAATTAGGTCTTCGGCCATTTTGAGCATCTGTTTTTTAGGCATGGAGGCCTGTCCATGGGATTGCTGCACTTGTTTCTTTGTCTTCAGTGGTGCTTTAGTCTTTGCCTTTGAAGCTGAAGTCGGTTTTACATATAACTGTGTATGCCTGAAAACACCCTCAGAAGCTGTTGCCTGCTCAGTGGCTCTGGACCCATCTGAGGGAATATTTTCCGAGTATCCAATACCTTGAGTTTGCTGCGACCTAGTAGGCTCCACGTGGGAGTCGGAAGCGGCATGCGGCTCTGAGGTAGCGGGCGTCAGGGGTTGCGAAAGCGCCTCACCGAGAACAGGCGAATGGCTTAGAAGAAGCCTCGTTGTCAGTTTTGGACCTCGGATGCCTGTCCTTTTCCTTTTCCTTGCGTTTCTTGTGAATTGTGGTAGTAGGATGGCTATCCGACGACATTGTGTAATTAAATCTTCGGCCAAAGTAATGAAAAGCAAAATCGTACCGACGCTTAATAGTGTGTTGGTTAAATCTAGCACAAAACCTGCAATTAGCAACGTCGTGATCAGGGCCTAGGCAAAGAATACAATAAGAATGGAAGTCCTTATGAGGTATTTGCTTCCCACAAGAAATACAATTATTAACTTTTTCTGACATCGGTCTGGAGCAAGAAAAAAGTTTCCCCACCGAACAGGGTACTTAGCTTTAAATGAAGACTTCGGATCTGAAATTTGAACACGAAAATCTCAGGAGTCAGCCGACCGACTCTTGCAAACTGCTTTTGCTTCGGGCACCGCACGGCAAGAAAGACTGAAGAAAATGGCATCGGCTGCATCTTTTATACACCTGGTGCACTGACGTCAGGGAAGAGGCGACAGCAACCGACGCCGGACCAAGACTTTGGAATTCAGGCCGACTGCGGGTAGCCTGCCAGCAGGGTAACCCAAATGTAATGACTGCAACAGTGAAACACTATGAACATCAAGGACATAGGCAATCTCTAAGCAATTGACCCCACCCAGTTCGGATTCGTCGAGGGCAGATCTTGCCTGTTGAACCTGGCTGACTTTTTTGAGACTGTCACCAAGGCATTGGATGAGGGAAAGTCAGTACATGTAGCTTACCTTGACTTTTCCAAAGCCTCTGACACAATCTCCCATTCAGGCATCATCAAAAAGCTAACAGAACGTGACGTAAATCCCCATTTCATCAGGTGGGTGGCCAATGTCTCACTGATAGGACCCACAAGGTCAAAATAGGTACCACTACCTCTGACAGCAGACCTGTCATGAGTGGTGTCCCCCAGGGATCTGTCCTGGGACCCTATTGTTTGGCATCTACTTCTCAGATGTCCAGACAAAAACAAAAGGCCTGTGGCTGACCAAGTTTGAGGACGACTGTAAGTTGGGTGCTCTCACTGACTCCCCACATGACGTTAACACACTTCAAGAGGGTCTCACAGCAACAAATGACTGGTGCCAAAGTCATGGCCTTAAGTTAAATGCAAAAAAAAATGTATTATCATACCATTCTGCAAAAACACAGTCCATACAGATTACCACATTAGCGGCAACCTCCTAAGCACACAACCTGTAGTGAGAGACCTGCGTACACAAGTTGACAACAATCTCACACTTGACCATCATGTAGTGGCAGTGGTCAGAAAAGCCTTTTACTTGGTTCATCTCATAAGTAAAGGGATTGCATCCAGAAAAAAATGAGGTTACTACCCCTCTGTACTCCTCCCTCATTTGGCCAATAATTGAGTACAATGCCCCGTTTAGTATGTACCTCTACAAACACCTGCACCAACTGGAAAGGCCACAGAAACACCTCAGAAAGAGAATCCACGGCCTCCAACACCTGTCTTATGTGGCTAGGCTCAAATCACTATCACTCTGCTCTGTATCATACAGATTGCTCAGAGGTGATCTGTGTCTCACCTACAAGGCAATCTCAGACCCTGCTCTACTACAGATGCTCCATATCTGTAAGTGTAACTCTTCGCATAGTATCCGACCGAAAGACTTAAATCTAATATGAGACATTAACAAAACCTGCTGGAGAGACAGGTTTGTCTCCCAGAGGCTGCCCCATTTCTGGAATAGACTCCCCGTACACGTCAAACAAAGTAAGCTGCTGACCCTCTTCAAACGCAACCTTGATGAGTGGATGGGCAATCACAAATTTGTTCCAGGGGTTCCACCTGTGTCCCTCATTGACAGGGGTGACAGGTGCTGACTGAGGTTTCTTTTTTGGGGTTAAACTCTTGGCTAGGCTTGAAAGGGCTCCAGAGCCATTAGCCTAGTAATCTCATATGATCCTATGATACAAATATCTATTAAGAGGATCTAACACAGACAAATGACTGGTGCCAATGTCATGGACCAAAATTCATTGCCAATAAATGCATTAAAGTGCCTTTTGGGAAAACCGACACCCATGCTAATTACCCCATTGATAAGATACCCCTAGGAGTTAATCTGGTAGTCAGGGATCTGGGAACATATGCAGACAGTAACCTGGCCTTTGACTACAATGTGGCCAAAATATTCAGAAAATCATTCTATGTCACCCAGCTTATAAGCAAGGGTATGGTATCGCTGTACAAGTAAATCATAGTACCACTTTATTCAGCCCTTATCAAATCCATCATTCAGTATAATGCCTCTTTGTCATGTACCTGCCCAGACCTACCTCTTGGGTGTCCACTCCCGCCGATCCCCTGGTGGACCTCATAACTACCGGGCATGGAAGGAGCCGCACCCCTGTAGATGCCATGGTGGTGGCGGCTGCCACCAAGAAGGAATTAGCACAGGAGAGTTCCTCGGTACATCCTCCAGACAAGGAGTCTCGGATGATGGACCGCCTCAGAAAGCGGACCTTCTCTCTAAGGTCACTAAACTATATGGCACACGTGATTCAACTCCAGCAGGACCTAATCAAAGACTACGGCTGGGTCACTCCCAGAGTCCATGTCGGCAGAGGACAAACGGACCTTCTCGGTGCGAATGGCCTCTCAAGTCTATCACAGACACCTCTATAAGGCTTCTCTCCCATGCCACGGAGGGAGCGGCTAGAGCCAGCGGAACAGGCATTGTCTTACGACGACAGGCCTGGCTCCATCTCTGCGACTTTGCGGAACCCTTCAAGGCGTCCTTCGCGAACGCCCCCTTTGATGGTTCTACACTTTTCGGCAAAACCGTCTGCGATATGCTACTCCAGAGCAAGAAGGACGGGAAAACGTCTGCCGTTGGGATCCACTTCTCGGCTCCTCAGAGGTCCTTCTCCAGGAACCAAAGATGGTTCTGGAAATCCCAACAATCCCGTTTCACTAGGGATCCCTCGTCCTTCAGAGGCAGAAGAGGACAGGGTGGATGCCAGCCCAGAGGCAGAGGGGGGGGGCGAAGAATTTCTGGTGGAGGGAACCCTTTTCCGATCAATCTGCCCAGCAACCCTGAGGGGTTGCCCGACTGCTCCTCTCTGGAGGTAGTCGGGGGGGGCGCTTCTCGGAGCATCTAGTACATTGGGAGTCCATTACGACAGATCGCTGGGTGTTCCAGATCATATCCAGAGGTTACTCAATTCCATTCCTAAATACTCCTCCCAGGTCGGGGCGCCTCCCCGATGTACCACCCAATCAGAGGGAGGTAGCAGCCTTCGAGATAAAAGAGCTACTAGAAAAAAGAGCTATCCAGCACGTCCCCCCGGTCAATCCGGATCAGGCTTTTACTCCAGGTTCTTTTTGGTGCCAAAAAAGACGGGGGACTTACGACCAATTCTCAACCTGTCCACACTGAACCTGTCAGTTGCCAAAGAGAAGTTCTGGATGGTCACCATTCAATCCATTCTCCCACTGTTACAGGAGAATGACTGGATGTGCTCCATAGACCTCAAGGATGCGCACTACCACGTTCTAATGGACAGGCGATCCAGGAGGTTTCTCTGCTTTCGGCTGGGAGCCAGCCACTATCAGTTCAGGTTCCTACCCTTCGGTCTCACCACAGCCCCCAGGGTGTTCACCAAGGTCATGGCAGTTGTAGGGGCCCACCTGAGGCTTCAGGGAATACAGGTCTTTCCTTACCTAGACGACTGGCTCCTAGCCGCCCCAGCAGGCATCTACTATGTTCAGCGAGAGACTATTTCCTACATCTCGCCCGCTACCTAGGGATCACGATCAACCACAAGAAATCCTCCCTTCAGCCTACTCAAATCTTGGATTTCATAGGGGCCAGGATAGACACAATTCAGTCCATAGTCTTTCTGACGTCGTACAGACTTTGCAATCTAAACCTTCATGTTTTGGCTCTTCTTCAGTCCACGGCCCCTCCAGCGGAGTTATTCCTAAGGGCTCTGGGGTCCATGGCAGCGGCCATCAACCTGTCTCTGCTCGCACGTCTGAATATGAGGATTCTCCAATGGACCTTACAGGTCCAGTGGTCCATTCTACTTCATCCCTTGTCTGCCCCTATTCCTCTCAGCAGGGTTTGCAGGGAATCTCTACTTTGGTGGCTCCATTCCAAGCACCTCCGGGAAGGGCTGCCCTTCTCCATGTCCCCACCCCATGTCCCAGTGACCACGGATGCGTTTCGCCTCGGGGGGGGCATTGCATGGGCAGAACCGTCCAAGGCACGTGGACTCACACAAAGACCTTTTTACTTAGCAGTGTCCTGGAGATGAGGGTGGTGCTTCTAGCGTTGCAGGCTCTCCATGCCCTCCTTCCTCTAGGGACTACTGCAATTCAAACAGACATGTCAGTGGTCTGGTACATCAACAAGCAAGGGGGAACCAGATCTTTCCCACTTTGCCAAGAGGCCATGAGAGTGTGGGAATGGGTGATATCCACCAACCACTTTCTCATAGCAACGTACATACCGGGTCGGTCAAACATTCTTGCGGATAAGCTGAGTCGGACTATCCTCTCACCCTACGAGTGGTCTCTGAACCCCTTAGTAGCGAAACAGATCTTCCTCAGATGGGGTCAACGTTGCTGCGATCTGTTCGCGTCGCCTTCGAACGCAAAGTGCATTGAGTTTTTCGCTCTGATTCCCCCACAAGGGAAAACCCCAGAGATGCTCTGGTTCATGCTTGGCCGTCCGGACTTCTTTATGCTTATCCTCCTCTTCCGTTGATGACAAAATTCTTGCAGAAAGCTCATCGGTTGGGGAGCAGAGTTATCCTCATAGCCCCATTCTGGCCTCATCAAACATGGTTCCCATGCCTATGGTCTCATCTAGTGCATCCTCCCTGGATCTTAGATCCCCTTCCGGATCTGATTTCTCACCCCTTGGGATTGAGGAGCCCCGACCTGGACAACCTCAAGCTCTCAGCTTGGTTGATCCAGTTCCCTTGATGGCTAGGACTCCCGGTATCTCATCCTCAGTTAAAGCTATTCTGGTGGCCGCTCATAAGCCTTCTACCAGAAAAGTCTACAAAAGTAAATGGAAACGTTTTTCTATCTGGGCAGAGCATAGGAATTTGGATCCTTTTACGGCTCCTATTCCAGCAGTCCTCGATTTATTTATCCCAAATCTGCCATCAGGGGGCTAGTTCTTCAACTGTTCAACTGGCAGCAATTTCCCACTTTCACATTGGAAACAAATTTGGCCCCCTAGCATCATCTAAGATCTGCAAGACCTTTCTGAAAGGTACTTTTCTTTTGACCCCCCCCCCCCCCCGTTAGGGAAGCAGTTCCTCCATGGGATTTAACCCTAGTTCTCCAGGCTCTGACTGGTCCCCCCGTTTGAACCCGCAGCTTTGGTCGACTTGAAGTATGTATCTTGGAAAACTGCCTTCCTGATTGCTATTACTTCAGCTAGAATGAGAAATTCTCCCCGGGGATCACTTTTGTGGCTCTGCTCGACAGGGGCACAGGAAAATAATTTTCTTGGGTGGCGAAAGCCAGGGTACATTTTCTGGCTAGGCTTGTATAGGCCCTAGTGCCGATAGCCTAATACCTACCTATATGTAACA